>NW_028156983.1:0-35000 GCF_964263955.1 Coregonus lavaretus | reverse complement strand
TTCTCTCCTCACTGTGTCTTATAACATGGATCAGGGGTTTAAACGCACCGACACACCCAGCAGTCTGCTCCTCTCATGGACAATGCCCTGGGACATAGATGTGAAATCACACCTGTGCTTATTAAAATACAGCATATACTGTACTGTACACTGAGTGGACAAAACATGAACACCTGGTGAAAGCTATGATCCCTTATTGATGTCACTTGCTAAATCCACTTCAATCTGCTGGGTCTTTCACGCTCAACAGTTTCCCGTGTGTTATCAAGAATGGTCCACCACCCAAAGGACATCCAGCCAACGTTACACAACTGTGGGAAGCATTGGAGTCAACATGGGCCAGCTTTCCTGTGGAACGCTTTGGACACCTTGCAGAGTCCATTCCCCGACGAACTGACGAGGCAATATTAGGAAGGTGTTCTTAATGTTTTGTACATGTCCTCCTAGTCCACCATGTACACCACCATATCCTCCTAGTCCACCACTATATCCTCCTAGTCCACCATGTACACCACCATATCCTCCTAGTCCACCATGTACACCACCATATCCTCATAGTACACCATGTACACCACCATATCCTCCTGGTCCACCACCATATCCTCCTAGTCCACCATGTACACCACCATATCCTCCTAGTCCACCACCATATCCTCTTGGTCCACCATGTACACCACCATATCCTCCTAGTTCACCACCATATCCTCCTAGTCCACCACCATATCCTCCTAGTCCACCATGTACACCACCATATCCTCCTAGTCCACCATGTACACCACCATATCCTCCTAGTCCACCACCATATCCTCCTAGTCCACCATGTACACCACCATATCCTCCTAGTCCACCATGTACACCACCATATCCTCTTGGTCCACCATGTACACCACCATATCCTCCTAGTTCACCACCATATCCTCCTAGTCCACCACCATATCCTCCTAGTTCACCATGTACACCACCATATCCTCCTAGTCCACCATGTACACCACCATATCCTCCTAGTCCACCATGTACACCACCATATCCTCCTAGTCCACCATGTATACCACCATATCCTCCTAGTCCACCATGTACACCACCATATCCTCCTAGTCCACCATGTATACCACCATATCCTCCTAGTCCACCATGTACACCACCATAAACTCCTAGTACATCACCATATCCTCCTAGTCCACCATGTACACCACCATATTCTCCTAGTCCACCACCATATCCTCCTAGTCCACCACCATATCCTCCTAGTCCACCATGTACACCACCATATCCTCCTAGTCCACCACCATGTCCTCCTAGTCCACCATGTACACCACCATATCCTCCTAGTACACCACCATATACTCCTAGTCCACCACCATATCCTCCTAGTCCACCACCATATCCTCCTAGTCCACCATGTACACCACCATATCCTCCTAGTCCACCACCATATCCTCTTAGTCCACCATGTATACCACCATATCCTCCTAGTCCACCATGTACACCACCATATCCTCCTAGTCCACCATGTACACCACCATATCCTCCTAGTCCACCATGTACACCACCATATCCTCCTAGTCCACCATGTACACCACCATATCCTCCTAGTCCACCATGTACACCACCATATCCTCCTAGTCCACCATGTACACCACCATATCCTCCTAGTCCACCATGTACACCACCATATCCTCCTAGTCCACCATGTACACCACCATATCCTCCTAGTCCACCACCATATCCTCCTGGTCCACCATGTACACCACCATATCCTCCTAGTCCACCATGTACACCACCATATCCTCCTAGTCCACCACCATATCCTCCTAGTCCACCATGTACACCACCATATCCTCCTAGTCCACCAACATATCCTCCTAGTCCACCATGTACACCACCATATCCTCCTAGTCCACCATGTACACCACCATATCCTCCTAGTCCACCATCTACACCACCATATCCTCCTAGTCCACCACCATATCCTCCTAGTACACCACCATATCCTCCTAGTCCACCACCATATCCTCCTAGTACACCACCATATCCTCCTAGTACACCATGTACACCACCATATCATCCTACTCCACCATGTACACCACCATATCCTCCTAGTACACCATGTACACCACCATATCCTCCTAGTCCACCACCATATCCTCCTAGTCCACCACCATATCCTCCTAGTCCACCATGTACACCACCACATCCTCCTAGTACACCACCATATCCTCCTAGTCCACCATGTACACCACCATATCCTCCTAGTACACCATGTACACCACCATATCCTCCTACTCCACCATGTACACCACCATATTCTCCTAGTCCACCATGTACACCACCATATCCTCCTAGTCCACCACCATATCCTCCTAGTCCACCATGTACACCACCATATCCTCCTAGTCCACCACCATATCCTCCTAGTCCACCATGTACACCACCATATCCTCCTAGTCCACCACCATATCCTCCTAGTACACCACCATATCCTCCTAGTACACCATGTACACCACCATATCCTCCTAGTCCACCATGTACACCACCATATCCTCCTAGTCCACCACCATATCCTCCTAGTCCACCATGTACAGCACCATATCCTCCTAGTCCACCATGTACACCACCATATCCTCCTAGTCCACCACCATATCCTCCTAGTCCACCATGTACACCACCATATCCTCATAGTGCACCATGTACACCACCATATCCTCCTAGTATACCATGTACACCACCATATCCTCCTAGTCCACCATGTACACCACCATATCCTCCTAGTCCACCACCATTTCCTCCTAGTCCACCATGTACACCACCATATCCTCCTAGTATACCATGTACACCACTATGCCCTCATACACCATGTACACACAGAAGCAGATAGAATCAATATTTGTAGAAAAGTTCTATAATACTGTATGTTCACCCACACCCTTGCCACTGCCAAACTATGTTAGAGGCTTCATTTAAACGCTCCAGAAATAACATATTGGGCCTATTTCCCATCGTAGGCTCAGTGCCAAACTAATTAGTTTGTTGTGGAATGGGCAGTTTGCTCGCAGTATGCCGACAGCACAACTCATAAATAAGAGTCATCCTGATCCCACACATCCCGAGGAGCAGCTTGGACACACAGGCGTAGTTAGTGTCACTCAAAGTAACTTTGAACATGTGTTGTTCTGCAGAAACAGAATCATTTCAAGGCTGAAAGAGGCAATTATGGTTAAAAGGGACACATCCATGTATCTGTATGCTGCTTAGCAGAGACACCTGGACCACAGTAGCCTTCACATCAGTGACGACAGCTAAACCACTTGCTCTGAGAAAGACAGCTAAACCACTTGCTCTGAGAAAGACAGCTAAACTACTTGCTCTGAGAAAGACAGCTAAACCACTTGCTCTGAGAAAGACAGCTAAACCACTTGCTCTGAGAAAGACAGCTTAACCACTTGCTTTGAGAGAGACAGCTAAACCACTTGCTCTGATAAAGACAGCTAAACCACTTGCTCTGAGAAAGACAGCTTAACCACTTGCTCTGAGAAAGACAGCTAAACCACTTGCTCTGAGAAAGACAGCTAAACCACTTGCTCTGAGAAAGACAGCTAAACCACTTGCTCTGAGAAAGAAAGCTAAACCACTTGCTCTGAGAAAGACAGCTAAACCACTTGCTCTGAGAAAGACAGCTAAACCACTTGCTCTGAGAAAGACAGCTAAACTACTTGCTCTGAGAAAGACAGCTAAACCACTTGCTCTGAGAAAGACAGCTAAACTACTTGCTCTGAGAAAGACAGCTAAACCACTTGCTCTGATAAAGACAGCTAAACCACTTGCTCTGATAAAGACAGCTAAACCACTTGCTCTGATAAAGACAGCTAAACCACTTGCTTTGAGAGAGACAGCTAAACTACTTGCTTTGAGAGAGACAGCTAAACTACTTGCTTTGAGAGAGACAGCTAAACCACTTGCTTTGAGAGAGACAGCTAAACTACTTGCTCTGAGAGAGACAGCTAAACCACTTGCTCTGAGAAAGACAGCTAAACCACTTGCTCTGATAAAGGGACATTAATTCTTCTTTGTATAGATCATTTGTTGTGTCAGTTCCATCCAGTGAAGTGTTGGTTTCCATGGTATAAACCTACAGGAGCTGGCCATACAGTATCAATGTAAAGGCTGAACATAAAGGTAACAACAACTATAAGATATAGAGACATTAAAGAGTTTGACCTTAGCTTAATGACCACGTAGAATATAAACAGGTATTCACTGAGATGCGTTAGACCTCTCTGACTGTACTGATACAGCCTCAACCACATCATACAGTATGTGGCTTTATACATATCTCTATACAGGATAACATATCTCTATACAGGATACATATCTCTATACAGGATACATATCTATATTCTAACTGTAAGTCGCTCTGGATAAGAGCGTCTGCTAAATGACTAAAATGTAAATGTATACAGGATACGTATCTCTATACAGGATTCATATCTGTATACAGGATTCATATCTCTATACGCAGGATTCATATCTCTATACAGGATTCATATCTCAATACAGGATTCATATCTCTATACAGGATACATATCTCTATACAGGATACGTATCTCTATACAGGATACATATCTCTATACAGGATACATATCTCTATACAGGATACATATCTCTATACAGGATACATATCTCTATACAGGATACATATCTCTATACAGGATACATATCTCTATACAGGATACATATCTCTATACGCAGGGTTCATATCTCTATACAGGATACATATCTCTATACAGGATACATATCTATATACAGGATACATATCTCTATACAGGATACATATCTCTATACAGGATACATATCTCTATACAGGATACATATCTCAATACAGGATTCATATCTCTGTACAGGATTCATATCTCTATACACATGATTCATATCTCTATACAGGATTCATTTCTCTATACGCAGGATTCATATCTCTATACAGGATTCATATCTCTATACATAGGATTCATATCTCTGTACAGAATTCAATTAGAAACTACGTTTGATATGCTCAAAATAATTCTCTCTCAAAGGAAATGGATCCTCAAAGAAGTCTACGATATTCTTTTTAATGTCTGAATAGGCTGCAGAGCGCAGTCCTGGTGCATGGTGTCATGGTGTCTCTGTCCACCATTCACTGCCTATCTAGATTCCAGAGACCACAGCGTGTTCTGGTGTCATGGTGTCTCTGTCCACCATTCACTGCCTATCTAGATTCCAGAGACCACAGCGTGTTCTGGTGTCATGGTGTCTCTGTCCACCATTCACTGCCTATCTAGATTCCAGAGACCACAGCGTGTTCTGGTGTCTCAGTGTCTCTGTCCACCATTCACTGCCTATCTAGATTCCAGAGACCACAGCGTGTTCTGGTGTCTCAGTGTCTCTGTCCACCATTCACTGCCTATCTAGATTCCAGAGACCACAGCGTGTTCTGGTGTCTCAGTGTCTCTGTCCACCATTCACTGCCTATCTAGATTCCAGAGACCACAGCGTGTTCTGGTGTCTCAGTGTCTCTCTCCACCATTAACTACCTACCTAGATTCCAGAGACCACAGAGTCAAATGGCTCAATGTGGACCCAACAGGGAGGTAGGTGGACATTCATTGGACATCGCAGTGTTTCTGAGTTAACATCAACCACCATTCATCAGACAACATTAACGATAACCATACATTTTCCACACAGGACATAGTAGCTAGGGGTTTATCTGTAATACAACATGTGTACTATTTATAGGCAGGGAGGAATTATGAGATGTACAGTACATGGACAGTATGTAGGCAGGGAAGAATTATGAGACTAATACCTCGACTATGGAAGAGCATTTGAGAGGATCATATTGACAAACCACAGTGGATGCAGGCCTACTATCTGACAGGCAGACCCCAGTGTTAAATGAGTTGAGTGTGTATAGCGTTAGTTAGTATAGTAAATACATTCACTGACCGAATCAAATGTATTTATAAAGCCTTTTTTTTTTTTTTACATCAGCAGATGTCACAAAGTGCTATACAGAAACCCAGCCTAAAACCCCTTGTCACTACTTCCTCCGTGGCTGCCTCCCCTCCTTGTTCGGGCAGGCTTCGGCGTTCGTCGTCACCGGCCTTCTAGCCACTGCCGCTCCTCATCTCATCATTCCATTTGTTTTGTCTTGTTCATTACACACACCTGGTTCATATCCCCTCATCAGTACCTGTATAAGTATTCCCTCTGGCCCCCTTGTCTGTGTGTGATTGTTTATTGTGGAGATTATTATAGCTCGGTGGAGCTATATTGTATTTTGTATCGCTGGGATATTCACCCGTGTGCCTCGTTTTCTCCAGTTGCGCCGTTTTACCGCACTGTAGTGTTTTACAGATTGCTGCGTGCCGCTTTATTACCGAATAAACCATTTTATTCTGTAATTTACCCTCCTGCGCCTGACTCTGTCCAAAATCACCCGCTACAGAATCACACACCCAACAGCATGGAGTCAGCAGGAGGTGGGAATATGCCTGCAGTCATTGACCAGGTCCGGGATATTCCACCATGTTGGCCAGCTTGGGCGAAGCGATAGATCGGGTTCTCCAGGTCGTCAAACGCCTGGAGAGGAGAGAACCCGACCCTTCTGGACCAGCTGAGAGACCGGATCCAGCAACCAACACAACAGCGCCCAGAGGTATTCACCTATCTTGACCAAGGGAGTTCGACGGGACAACGGCCCGCTTCCAGGGATTCCTCCTGCAGCTGGACCTCTATTTTTCCACCATCATCTGAGAGGGAGAAGGTGTCTGCCCTTGGTTCTTGCCTCTTGGGGAAGCCCTGGAGTGGGCTAACGCGGTCTGGAGTGAAGGAGGAGACGCATTGGACTACGAGGCGTTCGCTTGCAATCTTCGATCATCCCCCCGAAGGTAGAGAGTCTGGTCCATCTGAGGCAGGGGACGAGGACCGCGCAAGACTTTTCCCTGGTGTTTAGAACTCTAGCAGCTGGGTCCGGGTGGAACGAGCGGGCCCTCATCGACCGCTTCCGAATGAGCCTGTGTGAGGACCTCCGAAGGGAGCTAGCCTGCCGGGATACCACGTTGACTTTCAACCAGCTGGTGGACATGGCCATCCGGTTGGACAACCTGCTGCCTTCAAGAGGATGTCCTAGAAGAGGCCTGCCCGTTTCACCCCCCTCTCAACCCGGATTACGCTCCGATGGAGCTGGGTGGTGCAGCATTCTGGGAGAGTGGAGGACGACAGATCGAGTGTCACTCTTGTGGCAAGAGAGAACATTATACTGCACGCTGTCGTCAGGGTTCTTCCGGGTCTGGAGGCGGCAGGCAGGGCACTCTCGCGTCTCCCCAGGTAGAGCAAACCCACACGTTCAGAACCCTCTGCTGCGCACTTCACCATACACGTCAACATCCCTGATTACACGGTAGTTCCCCAGTGTACGGCGCTGGTCGATTCAGGCGCAGCTGGGAACATTATGGACAGGTCTTTAGCTAATAGTCTATCTATTACATTGGTTCCCCTACCCATTCCATTGCCCATCAAAGCACTTGACAGTCGACCATTAGGGTCAGGTTTTGTTAGGGAGGTTACAGTACTGTAGTCTACTGTAGGTAACAGTACTGTAGTCTACTGTAGGTAACAGTATTGTAGTCTACTGTGGGTAACAGTACTGTAGTCTACTGTGGGTAACAGTACTGTAGTCTACTGTGGGTAACAGTACAGTAGTCTACTGTAGGTAACAGTACTGTAGTCTACTGTGGGTAACAGTACTGTAGTCTACTGTAGGTAACAGTACTGTAGTCTACTGTGGGTAACAGTACTGTAGTCTACTGTAGGTAACAGTACTGTAGTCTACTGTAGGTAACAGTACTGTAGTCTACTGTAGGTAACAGTACTGTAGTCTACTGTAGGTAACAGTACTGTAGTCTACTGTAGGTAACAGTACTGTAGTCTACTGTGGGTAACAGCAGCTTATAGAGAGTGCTGGCCTCCAAAGCCATTGGCACCTCCATTACAGTGTTTTTGTTTTTCAGTAAAAAATAGTCGGTATCCAAAGCTACTTTTATATAAAAAAATCTCCAAGTCCAACCAGATTCTTGAGTGACTTGTAGAAATGCAATCAGTGTCAGGTCTTTATGTGGTCTACAATGGCACCTCTCTCACCCTCCACACTCACCAGCCCATAGAAACATGGCATGGTGCTCCTGATGGCATGTTCCTCTGTCTCAAAGCCCCTGTAAAGAACCCCAGCTGGGGGTGATGAATGTCATGGTCCTTGTAAATGCACCGAACAACACATACAACAACGTCTGAGTGCCAAATGGCACCCTATTCCATATTTAGTGCACTACTTTTGACCTGGGACCCCCACAGTGGTCTTGTCCAAAGTAGTACACTACACACACTCTCTCTCGCTCTCTCTCTCTCTCTCTCTCTCTCTCTCTCTCTCTCTCTCTCTCTCTCTCGCTCTCTCTCTCTCTCTCTCTCTCTCTCTCTCTCTCTCTCTCTCTCTCTCTCTCTTCTCTCTCTCTCTCTCTCTCTCTCTCTCTCTCTCTCTCGCTCTCTCTGTCTCTCGCTCTCTCTTTCTCTTTCTCTTTTTCTCTCTGTCTCCTTACAGAACACGTTCTTTTTAAAGATTGTTCTTGTTGTGCTTTAGGAGGTGATAAATGTAGTCTTCAAATTATATAAAGCATATTCATCATTAAATAACATGACATGTTAGGAATCTAATTCTACCTGTCTCTTGTCTTCAGAGTGCTGTAGTAAAAGCTTTAAATTATGACAGACAATATCAGACACTCTTACACCTTCTACAAGCACTTTAAGATGAGGTGTTTGGGGGCTGGGATCAAGCTATTCTGTGTTGTTTTGATGGAATAAACATGTAATATGTTATTATAACAGTTATTACAGTGGGGAAAAAAGGATTTAGTCAGCCACCAATTGTGCAACTTCTCCCACTTAAAAAGATGAGAGAGGCCTGTCATTTTCATCATAGGTACACGTCAACTATGACAGACAAATTGAGAAAAAGAAATCCAGAAAATCACATTGTAGGATTTTTAATGCATTTATTTGCAAATTATGGTGGAAAATAAGTATTTGGTCACCTACAAACAAGCAAGATTTCTGGCTCTCACAGACCTGTAACTTCTTCTTTAAGAGGCTCCTCTGTCCTCCACTCGTTACCTGTATTAATTGCACCTGTTTGAACTTGTTATCAGTATAAAAGACACCTGTCCACAACCTCAAACAGTCACACTCCAAACTCCACTATGGTCAAGACCAAAGAGCTGTCAAAGGACACCAGAAACAAAATTGTAGACCTGCACCAGGCTGGGAAGACTGAATCTGCAATAGGTAAGCAGCTTGGTTTGAAGAAATCAACTGTGGGAGCAATTATTAGGAAATGGAAGACATACAAGACCACTGATAATCTCCCTCGATCTGGGGCTCCACGCAAGATCTCACCCCGTGGGGTCAAAATGATCACAAGAACGGTGAGCAAAAATCCCAGAACCACACGGGGGGACCTAGTGAATGACCTGCAGAGAGCTGGGACCAAAGTAACAAAGCCTACCATCAGTAACACACTACGCCGCCAGGGACTCAAATCCTGTAGTGCCAGACGTGTCCCCCTGCTTAAGCCAGTACATGTCCAGGCCCGTCTGAAGTTTGCTAGAGTGCATTTGGATGATCCAGAAGAGGATTGGGAGAATGTCATATGGTCAGATGAAACCAAAATATAACTTTTTGGTAAAAACTCAACTCATCGTGTTTGGAAGACAAAGAATGCTGAGTTGCATCCAAAGAACACCATACCTACTGTGAAGCATGGGGGTGGAAACGTCATGCTTTGGGGCTGTTTTTCTGCAAAGGGACCAGGACGACTGATCCGTGTAAAGGAAAGAATGAATGGGGCCATGTATCGTGAGATTTTGAGTGAAAACCTCCTTCCATCAGCAAGGGCATTGAAGATGAAACGTGGCTGGGTCTTTTAGCATGACAATGATCCCAAACACACCTCCCGGGCAACGAAGGAGTGGCTTCGTAAGAAGCATTTCAAGGTCCTGGAGTGTCCTAGCCAGTCTCCAGATCTCAACCCCATAGAAAATCTTTGGAGGGAGTTGAAAGTCCGTGTTGCCCAGCGACAGCCCCAAAACATCACTGCTCTAGAGGAGATCTGCATGGAGGAATGGGCCAAAATACCAGCAACAGTGAGTGAAAACTTTTTCTAAAAATTTTAGAAAAAGCTGTTGCGCAGCAACTCACTGCCTTTCTGAAGACAAACAATGTATACGAAATGCTTCAGTCTGGTTTTAGACCCCATCATAGCACTGAGACTGCACTTGTGAAGGTGGTAAATGACCTTTTAATGGCGTCAGACCGAGGCTCTGCATCTGTCCTCGTGCTACTAGACCTTAGTGCTGCCTTTGACACCATCGATCACCACATTCTTTTGGAGAGACTGGAAACCCAAATTGGTCTACACAGACAAGTTCTGGCCTGGTTTAGATCTTACCTGTCGGAAAGATATCAGTTTGTCTCTGTGAATGGTCTGTCCTCCGACAAATCAACTGTACATTTCGGTGTTCCTCAAGGTTCCGTTTTAGGACCACTATTGTTTTCACTATATATTTTACCTCTTGGGGATGTTATTCGAAAACATAATGTTAACTTTCACTGCTATGCGGATGACACACAGCTGTACATTTCAATGAAACATGGTGAAGCCCCAAAATTGCCCTCGCTAGAAGCCTGTGTTTCAGACATAAGGAAGTGGATGGCTGAAAACTTTTTGGCCTTGTCTCAGGATTGTAAGTTGGTGGTTGAGGATATCCCTCTAGTGGTGCGGGGGCTGTGCTTTGGCAGAGTGGGTGGGGTTATATCCTTCCTGTTTGGCCCTGTCCGGGGGTTTCTTCGGATGGGGCCACAGTGTCTCCGGACCGCTCCTGTCTCAGCCTCCAGTATTTATGCTGCAGTAGTTTATGTGTCGGGGGGCTGGGGTTAGTTGGTTATACCTGGAGTACTTCTCCTGTCTTATCCAGTGTCCTGTGTGAATTTAAGTATGCTCTCTCTAATTCTCTCGTTCTCTCTTTCTCTCTGAGAACCTGAGCCCTAGGACCATACGTCAGGACTACCGGGCATGATGACACCTTGCTGTCCCCAGTCCGCCTGGCCTTGCTGCTATTCCAGTTTCAACTGTTCTGCCTGCGGTTACGAAACCCCTACCTGTCCCAGACCTGCTGTTTTCAACTCTTAATGATCGGCTATGAAAAGCCAACTGAGAGACCTGAGCCCTAGGACCATACGTCGGGACTACCGGCCGTGGTGACTCCTTGCTGTCCCCAGTCCGCCTGGCCTTGCTGCTATTCCAGTTTCAACTGTTCTGCCTGCGGTTATGGAACCCCTACCTGTCCCAGACCTGCTGTTTTCAACTCTTAATGATCGGCTATGAAAAGCCAACTGAGATTTATTCCTGATTATTATTTGACCATGCTTGTCACTTATGAACATTTTTGAACATCTTGGCATGGTTCTGTTATAATCTTCACCCGGCACAGCCAGAAGAGGACTGGCCACCCCTCATAGCCTGGTTCCTCTCTAGGTTTCTTCCTAGGTTTTCGCCTTTCTAGGGAGTTTTTCCTAGCCACCGTGCTTCTACACCTGCATTACTAGCTGTTTGGGGTTTTAGGCTGGGTTTCTGTACAGCACTTCGAGATATTAGCTGATGTAAGAAGGGCTATATAAAATAAAATTGATTGATTGATTGAAAACCTTGTGAAGACTTACAGAAAACGTTTGACCTGTGTCATTGCCAACAAGGGGTGTATAACAAAGTATTGAGAAACTTTTGTTATTGACCAAATACTTATTTTCCACCATAATTTGCAAATAAATTCATAAAAATCCTACAATGTGATTTTCTGGAATGTCTTTTCTCATTTTGTCTGTCATAGTTGACATGTACCTATGATGAAAATTACAGGACTCTCTCATCTTTTTAAGTGGGAGAACTTGCACAATTGGTGGCTGACTAAATACTTTTTTCCCCCACTGTATATACACAGGGTGTTGCACATCTTCTAATAAAAATGAGACAAGGTGAGATAGAATGATACCAGGAATGAATTAAGTGAGGGTCTGCATCCCTATTTTCCCTGTGTAGTGCATATGGCTCTGGTCAAAAGTAGTGTACTATATATGGAAAAAGGGTGCCATTTGGGACAAAAGCTAAATGATCTGCACACATTACTTCCAAATAAACAAATGACAGAAGACTTCATTACAATACACGCGTACTAAATCTCGACGGAACAAGTTCTAGATGGAGGGTTTAGCACATCTAGGAAGCTAAATTCTGTCTGAGGTGGTTGGTTCTGTGAAAGAAGCAAACTCAGGTAATATTTCCGAGGTGGGTGGTACGCTAGCACCGTTAGCCCCAAGAGGATCGACATATTATAAGGATGATTCATCCCATGCTGTGATAGCAGCGCGACATTTGTCTCACATGATATGTTGTCTCATTATCAGCTCCAGACACAGTATGGATGCTACCATCTGGATACGTGAAAGGTAAAGTTAAGAGTGCAAACTCACTTATTTAAAACAACAACAGATCCAAGAAACAAAACGAATAAGGAGTGGCTCCTTCTGCACAACGGGCACAGAATCAGAGCTGTCCCAGGACGACTGCGAACCATGAATCTGTCTTGACTGATAGTGGTAACAACCTGCCACAACAATGAACTATGAATACCATCCTGAATATGAACTTTCTCCAAGTGTGAACTTTTGAAATGCACCCCATAAAGGTCACAATAGAAAGACATTTAACTAGGTGCTATAACGCGTCTAAAAGAGAATAAAACATAATGAGTGAAATAAATGGGCATTAGAAGGCTTTCTGATTTATGCCGGTATTTTACACATTCTGAGGGTATTAAGAGTGCCCTAAAAAAGAACATTACCAAGCCACATAAAAAGGCAGGATTAAGGTAGGAGAGGTCTTAATGTGGAGGAGTAAAAAAATTATCATGAGACAAGATAAATTGTCCCAGAAATGATACTGTTTAACTTAGTCTTTCCTGGTGGGTCTTCCTTGGGTTGGGTGGGAGGATCCACCTTTTCATTTTTCAGGATGGGGGTCAGTTTTTGTAACTCATTAAAAGCTAAGTTGCCAACAGGCAAGACTCGTAAAATATGAAAAGAAATTAGAGGGTCATAATTTGACAGAAGAACCAAAGGAAACAATAATGATGTGAAATAAACTGACACTGAGAATGATAATGAAAATGATAATGCCTCCCCGTCCATTAACTGTCTGTCTCTCTGTCTGCCTCCCTGTCCATTAACTGTCTGTCTGTCTGCCTCCCCGTCCATTAACTGTCTGTCTGTCTGCCTCCCCGTCCATTAACAGTCTGTCTGTCTGCCTTCCCGTCCATTAACTGTCTGTCTGTATGTCTGTCTGTCTGTCTGTCTGTCTGCCTCCCCGTCCATTAACTAACTGTCTGTCTGTCTGCCTCCCCGTCCATTAACTGTCTGTCTGTCTGCCTCCCCGTCCATTAACTGTCTGTCTGCCTGTCTGCCTGTCTGCCTCCCCGTCCATTAACTATCTGTCTGTCTGTCTGCCTCCCCGTCCATTAACTAACTGTCTGTCTGTCTCCCTCCCCGTCCATTAACTAACTTTCTGTCTGTCTGCCTCCCCGTCCATTAACTGTCTGTCTGTCTGTCTGCCTCCCCGTCCATTAACTGTCTGTCTGTCTGCCTCCCCATCCATTAACTGTCTGTCTGTCTGCCTGTCTGCCTGCCTGTCTGTCTGTCTGCCTCCCAGTCCATTAACTGTCTGCCTGTCTGTCTGCCTCCCTGTCCATTAACTAACACTCTGTCTGTCTGCCTCCCCATCCATGAACTGTCTGTCTGTCTGTCTGTCTGCCTCGCTGTCCATTAACTAAATTTATGTCTGTCTGCCTCCCCGTCCATTAACTGTCTGTCTGTCTGTCTGTCTGTCTGCCTCCCCATCCATTTACTAACTGTCTGTCTGTCTGCCTCCCCGTCCATTAACTAACTGTCTGTCTGTCTGCCTCCCCGTCAATTAACTGTCTGTCTGTCTCCCTCCCCGTCCATTAACTAACTGTCTGTCTGCCTGCCTCCCCGTCCATTAACTGTCTGTCTGCCTGCCTGCCTCCCCGTCCATTAACTGTCTGTCTGTCTGCCTGCCTGCCTGCCTGCCTCCCCGTCCATTAACTGTCTGTCTGTCTGTCTGTCTGTCTGTCTGTCTGTCTGTCTGTCTGTCTGTCTGTCTGTCTGTCTGTCTGTCTGTCTGTCTGTCTGTCTGTCTGTCTGTCTGTCTGTCTGTCTGTCTGTCTGTCTGTCCATTAACTGTCTGTCTGTCTGTCTGCCTCCCCGTCCATTAATTGTCTGTCTGTCTGCCTCCCCGTCCATTAACTGTCTGTCTGTCTGCCTCCCCGTCCATTAACTGTCTGTCTGTCTGTCTGTCTGTCTGTCTGTCTGTCTGTCTGTCTGTCTGTCTGTCTGTCTGTCTGTCTGTCTGTCTGTCTGTCTGTCTGTCTGTCTGTCTGTCTGTCTGTCTGTCTGTCTGTCTGTCTGCCTGCCTGTCTGTCTGTCTGCCTGCCTGCCTGCCTGCCTGTCTGTCTGTCTGTCTGTCTGCCTGTCTGCTGGAGCCAAATGTCATTCATATTTTAGCCACAGAGCAGCACCACTAATTGGCTCTATAGCTTTCTTTTCCGGAATTACATTTCCAGAATCCATCCCTCCCTCCATCCCTGTCTTACTCACCTTTTAAAGCTAAATCATTTGAGTTCAAAAGAAAGCGCTAGTGACAGGGAATGAGAGAGGTGAGGGCAGGGTAGTGACAGGGAATGAGAGAGGTGAGGCAGGGCTAGTGACAGGGAATGAGAGAGTTAAGGCAGGGTAGTGACAGGGAATGAGAGAGGTGAGGCAGGGCTAGTGACAGGGAATGAGAGAGGTGAGCTAGAGCTAGTGACAGGGAATGAGAGAGGTGAGGCAGGGCTAGTGACAGGGAATGAGAGAGGTGAGGCAGGGCTAGTGACAGGGAATGAAAGAGGTGAGGGCAGGGGTAGTGACAGAATGAGAGAGGTGAGGGCAGGGCTAGTGACAGGGAATGAGAGAGGTGAGGCAGGGCTAGTGACAGGGAATGAGAGAGGTGAGGCAGGGCTAGTGACAGAATGTGAGAGGTGAGGCAGGGCTAGTGACAGAATGAGAGAGGTGAGGCAGGGCTAGTGACAGAATGAGAGAGGTGAGGCAGGGCTAGTGACAGGGAATGAGAGAGGTGAGGCAGGGCTAGTGACAGGGAATGAGAGAGGTGAGGCAGGGCTAGTGACAGAATGTGAGAGGTGAGGCAGGGCTAGTGACAGAATGTGAGAGGTGAGGCAGGGCTAGTGACAGAATGAGAGAGGTGAGGCAGGGCTAGTGACAGGGAATGAGAGAGGTGAGGCAGGGCTAGTGACAGAATGTGAGAGGTGAGGCAGGGCTAGTGACAGAATGAGAGAGGTGAGGCAGGGCTAGTGACAGGGAATGAGAGAGGTGAGGCAGGGCTAGTGACAGGGAATGAGAGAGGTGAGGCAGGGCTAGTGACAGGGAATGAGAGAGGTGAGGGCAGGGCTAGTGACAGGGAATGAGAGAGGTGAGGCAGGGCTAGTGACAGGGAATGAGAGAGGTGAGGCAGGGCTAGTGACAGGGAATGAGAGAGGTGAGGCAGGGCTAGTGACAGGGAATGAGAGAGGTGAGGCAGGGCTAGTGACAGGGAATGAGAGAGTTAAGGCAGGGTAGTGACAGGGAATGAGAGAGGTGAGGCAGGGCTAGTGACAGGGAATGAGAGAGGTGAGGCAGGGCTAGTGACAGAATGTGAGAGGTGAGGGCAGGGGATTGAGAGGCAAGTTAGGGTGAATGAGAGAGGTGAGGCAGGGGAATGAGAGAGGCGAGACAGGTGATTGAGAGAGGTGAGGCAGGGGAATGAGAGAGGCGAGACAGGTGATTGAGAGAGGTGAGGCAGGGGAATGAGAGAGGCGAGACAGGTGATTGAGAGAGGTGAGGCAGGGGAATGAGAGAGGCGAGACAGGTGATTGAGAGAGGTGAGGCAGGGGAATGAGAGAGGCGAGACAGGTGATTGAGAGAGGTGAGGCAGGGGAATGAGAGACGCGAGACAGGGGAGTGAGAGAGGTGAGGCAGGGGAATGAGAGAGGCGAGACAGGGGAATGAGAGAGGCGAGGCAGGGTGAATGAGAGAGGTGAGGCAGGGGAATGAGAGAGGCGAGACAGGGGAGTGAGAGAGGTGAGGCAGGGGAATGAGAGAGGCGAGACAGGGGAATGAGAGAGGCGAGGCAGGGTGAATGAGAGAGGTGAGACAGGGGAATGAGAGAGGCGAGGCAGGGTGAATGAGAGAGGTGAGGCAGGGGAATGAGAGAGGCGAGACAGGGGAATGAGAGAGGCGAGGCAGGGTGAATGAGAGAGGTGAGGCAGGGGAATGAGAGAGGCGAGACAGGGGAATGAGACAGGCGAGGCAGGGTGAATGAGAGAGGGGAGACAGGGGAATGAGAGAGGCAAGGCAGGGTGAATGAGAGAGGTGAGGCAGGGGAATGAGAGAGGCAAGACAGGTGATTGAGAGAGGTGAGGCAGGGGAATGAGAGAGGCGAGACAGGGGAATGAGAGAAGCGAGGCAGCGTGAATGAGAGAGGTGTGGCAGGGTGAATGAGAAAAGTGAGGTAGGGGAATGAAAGATGAGGCAGGTTGAATGAGAGAGGTGAGGCAGGGGAATGAGAGGTGAGGCAGGGGAATGAGAGAGGTGAGGCAGGGGAATGAGAAAGAGAGAGGGAGGGGGAAAAAAGTTATTCTCAGGTCCTCTTTTTAATTAGATAAAAAATTCTTGCTTCTCCCCATTTCCCTACTATAATTGCTGATTATGTTGTTATACACCATACCAGGAGCTCTCCTCTCCTCCAGCCTCTCCTCCCCATCAGTCAGATTCAGCAGGGCATCTACAGGGCTTCAAAGGGCCCAGGCTGGAGAGGTGGGAGGCTCATTTGGAGCGTCTCTCCTTCAGGCCGCAGTAACGCAGCGAGGTAAACACTACATGGTTACTCCTAATAACCCCTCTGGACCCGGCCAGGCCAGCTCTGTTTCAGCTGACCCCTGTGATAATAAAGCTTAAGGGCATATTGTATTTCTTTTGACAGTTTTAATTAGGAATTCAGCTGTAGGGGCACAAAAGCATGTTACCGCGTGTCATGAATATTTCAAATGAATGACACAAAAAAAAAAAACATCATCAAAAGGGTCTTCCTCCGTCCTAAACTACTACGGCACGGGACAGACGAGGGGATATTAGGTCAATGATTCTAATCAATAACCTCTTCATCTCCTACATATGAACAGACTGCCTGCTGTCATTAGGCTCCATAATAAGAGGGAGGGGGGTTGAATAGTGGAGGCAGCACCTGTTTTCTTTGCGACTTGCGTTAACTCTCCGTGGTTCTAAATCGTTGTTTTACTAGTCTGAAAATGCCTGAAACATTAACTTGCTTGACCGTGCTGGAGGTCAGTGCAATATGCTTTGTGGACTTCACCTGTCAGCTGATGCTCTCCAGTTTTGTGATGAAACAAAGGTGTGGTTGAATTGATTCTGCCACTGTGTCTTCTTATTGTCTCGGCCTTAGACCTACAGTATATATACTGAACAAAAATATCAACGCAACATGTAAAGTGTTGGTGCCATTTTTCATGAGCTGAAATAAAATATCCCAGAAATGTTCCATATGCACAAATAGCTTACATCCCTGTTATTGAGCATTTCTCCTTTGCCAAGATAATCCATCCACCTGACAGGTGTGGCTTATCAAGAAGCTGAGTAAACAGTGTGATCATTACACAGGTGCACCTTGTGCTGGGGACAATAAAAGGCCAATCTAAAATGTGCAGTTTTGTCACACAACACAATGCCACAGATGTCTCAAGTTTTGAGGGAGCGTGCAATTGGCATGCTGATTGCAGGAATGTCCAACAGAGCTGTTGCAAGAGAATTGAATGTTCATTTCTCTACAATAAGCCGCCTCCAACGTCATTTTAGAGAATTTGGCAGTACATCCAACCGGCCTCACAAACACAGACCACATGTAACCACAACAGCCCAGGACCTCCACATCCGGCTTCTTTACCTGCGGGATCATTTGAGGAGGGGGAGGGGGGTTGCTGAGGAGTATTTCTGTCTGTAATAAAGGCCTTTTGTGGGGAAAAACTAATTCTGATTGGCTGGGCCTGGCTCCCCAGTGGATGGGCCTATGCCCTCCCAGGCCCACCCATGGTTGCTCCCTTGTCCAGTCATATGAAAGCCATAGATTAGGGCCTAATTTATTTATTTCAATTCACTGATTTCCTTCTATGAACTGTAACTCAGTAAAATATTTGAAAATGTTGCATCTTGCGTTCATATTTTTGTTCATTATATCACATGGTCAGGGCATATGAACTAACAGGTTATAGAGCAAACAACACAATTATCACAACACATAGGTTATAATATGGCTTTTTTTCCCTAGCTTGGCTCTCCCGGTGATTTTACACAAACACCGCTACTGGGGGTGAAGGAGGTGGAGTGGATAGGAGGAGAGAGAGGGTGAGGGGAGGTGGGGTGGATATGAGGAGAGAGAGGGGGAGAGGGTGAGGGGAGGTGGGGTGGATATGAGGAGAGAGAGGGGGAGAGGGTGAGGGGAGGTGGGGTGGATATGAGGAGAGAGAGGGTGAGGGGAGGTGGGGTGGATATGAGGAGAGAGAGGGTGAGAGGGTGAGAGGGTGAGGGGAGGTGGGGTGGATATGAGGAGAGAGAGGGAGAGAGGGTGAGGGGAGGTGGGGTGGATAGGAGGAGAGAGAGGGTGAGGGGAGGTGGGGTGGATGTGAGGAGAGAGAGGGGGAGAGGGTGAGGGGAGGTGGGGTGGATATGAGGAGAGAGAGGGGGAGAGGGTGAGGGGAGATGGGGTGGATATGAGGAGAGAGAGGGGGAGAGGGTGAGGGGAGATGGGGTGGATAGGAGGAGAGAGAGGGTGAGGGGAGGTGGGGTGGATATGAGGAGAGAGAGGGGGGAGCGCATGAGGACTGGCAGCTCAGAGCGGAGAGACCGTCTCCTGACTAGACTGTTATCTGGCCTGACAAGGTGAAGGAAGCCACATTTAAACGAGATAGGAGGCCCACCTAGGCCCACCCAGGCCCACCTAGGCCCACCTAGGCCCACCTAGGAACACATAGGAACACCTAGGAACACATAGGAACACCTAGGACGACCAAGGACGACCTAGGAACACCTAGGAACACCTAGGAACACCTAGGCCCACCCAGGCCCACCTAGGCCCACCTAGGCCCACCTAGGAACACATAGGAACACCTAGGAACACATAGGAACACCTAGGACGACCAAGGACGACCTAGGAACACCTAGGAACACCCAGGCCCACCTAGGCCCACCTAGGAACACCTAGGAACACCTTGGACCACCTAGGAACACCTAGGCCCACCCAGGCCCACCTAGGCCCACCTAGGACCACCTAGGCCCACCCAGGCCCACCCAGGAACACCTAGGACCACCCAGGCCCATCCAGGCCCACCCAGGCCGACCCAGGCCCACCTAGGAACACCCAGGCCCACCCAGGCCCCCTCAGGGCCAACGGGGAAAAGCAGGGGATAGCTGAGGCAAGGGCAGGCTGATTCTCTGGGGCCTGGGCGGGCCTGTTCCATTAACACAGGGATCTGGGGAGACCACGGAGCGGGTAGTGATACGGAGGGATCAGTGACAGTCCATCTATCTCTCTGAGCTACTTGTTACTGCCTGTCGTTGATTGAAACTTTCCGCATTATATTCAACGTTGAAAATAAGTCAATGGAAAATAACCCTGACCCAGGTAGCACTGTAGCTTCAGATCATTCAATGAATGATAACGTTGTCAGGGTAACTATAGTAGTAATATGATATCGGCTGTAAGGATGCTAGAGTGTAAATGCAGAATGCTGCAGACAGAATAAGAGACCCAAGACAAAAGACATATCCCAAATGACACCCTAGTCCCTACGTAGCAAACTATTACGGGGATAAGGTGACAAAGATCCCAATTAGTGGCGCAAGGTGAGGGGACCATGCTGGGATATGTAATCTCTTCTCTATGGAGACAGTACATTAGCTTCTGGTGCTTCAGTGCACAGCCACATCCTGTTATTGGAATTGATGTACATCCACTGGGCCATATAAAGAGAGGAAGGATACAGAATGTACTGGAAATTAATGATTACCCTTAGTTCATGTTGTTGGCCCTGGTTTTCCTGAAGTCTGACTAGCTATTAATGATTACCCTTAGCTCATGTTGTTGGTCCTGGTACTCCTGAAGTCTGACTAGCTATTAATGATTAACCTTAGCCCATGTTGTAGGTCCTGGTTCTCCTGAAGTCTCACTACCTATTAATGATTACCCTTAGCTCATGTTGTAGGTCCTGGTTCTCCTGAAGTCTCACTACCTATTACTGATTACTCTTAACTCATGTTGTTGGTCCTGGTTCTCCTGAAGTCTCACTACCTATTAATGATTACCCTTAGCTCATGTTGTAGGTCCTGGTTCTCCTGAAGTCTGACTAGCTATTAATGATTACCCTTATCTCATGTTGTTGGTCCTGGTTCTCCTGAAGTCTCACTACCTATTAATGATTACCCTTAACTCATGTTGTAGGTCCTGGTTTTCCTGAAGTCTGACTAGCTATTAATGATTACCCTTAGCTCATGTTGTTGGTCCTGGTTCTCCTGAAGTCTGACTAGCTATTAATGATTACCCTTAGCTCATGTTGTAGGTCCTGGTTCTCCTGAAGTCTCACTACCTATTAATGATTACCCTTAGCTCATGTTGTAGGTCCTGGTTCTCCTGAAGTCTCACTACCTATTACTGATTACCCTTAACTCATGTTGTTGGTCCTGGTTCTCCTGTAGTCTCACTACCTATTAATGATTACCCTTAGCTCATGTTGTAGGTCCTGGTTCTCCTGAAGTCTCACTACCTATTAATGATTACCCTTATCTCATGTTGTTGGTCCTGGTTCTCCTGAAGTCTCACTACCTATTCATGATTACCCTTAGCTCATGTTGTAGGTCCTGGTTCTCCTGAAGTCTGACTAGCTATTAATGATTACCCTTAGCCCATGTTGTTGGTCCTGGTTCTCCTGAAGTCTGACTAGCTATTAATGATTACCCTTAGCTCATGTTGTTGGACCTGGTTCTCCTGAAGTCTGACTAGCTATTAATGATTACCCTTAGCTCATGTTGTTGGTCCTGGTTCTCCTGAAGTCTCACTACCTATTAATGATTACCCTTAGCTCATGTTGTTGGTCCTGGTTCTCCTGAAGTCTGACTAGCTATTAATGATTACCCTTAGCTCATGTTGTTGGTCCTGGTGCTCCTGAAGTCTGACTAGCTATTAATGATTACCCTTAGCTCATGTTGTTGGTCCTGGTTCTCCTGAAGTCTGACTAGCTCATCAGGGAAAGGAGGTTTGGCCGGGTTTTCTGATTTATTTTTCTACAGGAGGTGGGGGTCAGTCCTCATTGAGAAATTAATATCCAGATAGACAGACACTTAGATATGAACTGGGCTAAGCCATAAGGTCATTTTGGAAAATACGTGGTCATACTGTATTGTATCATTCACAGCAAACAGTAGGTCCTTCAAGACACATTTTTCAAAGGACATCCTGTAGGTTTTAATTCATGGCTGGAGTGTACTCCTAAAAAAATATATCAGGATCATGTCATCTTCAATTAAGCATGCAAATTATGTTGTTAAATTGCCTTGCTGCAAGTTGAATACATTTTTTGTCATGTTATTCAAATTAATGAATAGTCACTCAAAAGCAGGAACAATTGAGTTTAAAGGTCTGGGGTTAATATGGTACCACTTCTCTAACAAGGGATGCCATGTGTTTAAGAGACAAGGTCTGGGGTTAATATGACACCACTTCTCCAACAAGTGATGCCATGTGGACTCTCCTAGGCATGGTTAACATGAAAACAAATGATTGTGGTTTGGTATAGAACAGTTTGACAAGGAGTGAGGTCTTGCGGCTGCAGTAGGAAAACCCACACTGGGTTGGACGATGTTCTTGGCTGACTGGACAGTGAGGAATGTGGCTTCGCTCCAAGTACAGACAGGCTGGGCTGGGGGAAGCCTGGGTAAATCTGGAAGCAATTACCAAGGGCTATAAAGCAAGTAAATTCCAAATTACCTTGGCGGACGTCTGAAAATAGGCAGTTTGCAGGAAGGGTATTTGTTGAGGTTTACATTCTGGAGCTTAGCAACATAAATGTGTTTGTCAGTGAACTATTAAAAACCGGTGGACATACTGTATGTTGGCAAGAGGTGGTGTGTGGATGAACAGAACTGATTACTAGAGAGTCCATGAAATAATAACCTAAATGGGGTCCAGTGCTGCAGTATCTCTAATATCTCCTGACTACACTCAACTGACATGGGGATGTGTTCTAAATGAGACCCTATTCCCTATATAGTGCACTAATAGTACACTGCGCGCAGACACACAAACACACACACACACACACACACACACTGACAAAGAACCCGCCCCCCCCACCCCCCGCACACACACACACACACACACACACACACACACACACACACACACACACACACACACAAACACACACACACACACACACACACACTCACACGGGGACACACACACACACACACACACTCACACGGGGACACACACTCCTGCTTTTTGCAGCTCATTGTATAGAATTCATTGTAAATGAGAATTTGTCCTTAATTGACTCGCCTGGATAAATAAAGGTTGAATAAAATAACAACTACAGTGGGGAAAAAAGTATTTAGTCAGCCACCAATTGTGCAAGTTCTTCCACTTAAAAAGATGAGAGAGGCCTGTAATTTTCATCATAGGTACACATCAACTATGACAGACAAATGGAGGAAAACATATCCAGAAAATCACATTGTAGGATTTTTTAATGAATTTATTTGCAAATTATGGTGGAAAATAAGTATTTGGTCACCTACAAACAAGCAAGATTTCTGGCTCTCACAGACCTGTAACTTTTTCTTTAAGAGGCTCCTCTGTCCTCCACTCGTTACCTTTATTAATGGCACCTGTTTGAACTTGTTATCAGTATAAAAGACACCTGTCCACAACCTCAAACAGTCACACTCCAAACTCCACTATGGCCAAGACCAAAGAGCTGTCAAAGGACACCAGAAACAAAATTGTAGACCTGCACCAGGCTGGGAAGACTGAATCTGCAATAGGTAAGCAGCTTGGTTTGAAGAAATCAAATGTGGGAGCAATTATTAGGAAATGGAAGACATACAAGACCACTGATAATCTCCCTCGATCTGGGGCTCCACGCAAGATCTCACCCCGTGGGGTCAAAATGATCACAAGAACGGTGAGCAAAAATCCCAGAACCACATGGGGGGACCTAGTGAATGACCTGCAGAGAGCTGGGACCAAAGTAACAAAGCCTACCATCAGTAACACACTACGCCGCCAGGGACTCAAATCCTGCAGTGCCAGATGTGTCCCCCTGCTTAAGCCGTCTGAAGTTTGCTAGAGTGCATTTGGAAGATCCAGAAGAGGATTGGGAGAATGTCATATGGTCAGATGAAACCAAAATAGAACTTTTTGGTAAAAACTCAATTCGTCGTGTTTGGAGGACAAAGAATGCTGAGTTGCATCCAAAGAACACCATACCTACTGTGAAGCATGGGGGTGGAAACATCATGCTTTGGGGCTGTTTTTCTGCAAAGTGACCAGGACGACTGATCCGTGTAAAGGAAAGAATGAATGGGGCCATGTATCGTGAGATTTTGAGTGAAAACCTCCTTCCATCAGCAAGGGCATTGAAGATGAAACGTCGCTGGGTCTTTCAGCATGACAATGATCCCAAACACACCGCCTGGGCAACAAAGGAGTGGCTTCGTAAGAAGCATTTCAAGGTCCTGGAGTGGCCTAGCCAGTCTCCAGATCTCAACCCCATAGAAAATCTTTGGAGGGAGTTGAAAGTCTGTGTTGCCCAGCGACAGCCCCAAAACATCACTGCTCTAGAGGAGATCTGCATGGATGGAGGAATGGGCCAAAATAGCAGCAACAGTGTGTGTATACCTTGTGAAGACTTACATAAAACGTTTGACCTGTGTCATTGCCAACAAAGGGTATATAACAAAGTATTGAGAAACTTTTGTTATTGACCAAATACTTATTTTCCACCATAATTTGCAAATAAATTCATTAAAAATCCTACAATGTGATTTTCTGGATTTTTTTTTCACATTTTGTCTGTCATAGTTGACGTGTACCTATGATGAAAATTACAGGCCTCTCTCATCTTTTTAAGTTGCAGAACTTGCACAATTGGTGGCTGACTAAATACTTTTTTCCCCCACTGTATAAAGGGAATAGGGTACCGTTTAGGACACATTCCATGGCATCCCCTACATCCTGGTTCTCTGGGGGGGGTGGGGCCAGAACCTGAGGAGTTATCCTCCTCCACATGCAACCATCAGAAACAGGAAATGCCAGACAGAACGCTGGGAATCAATGACGGTAAACAGGAGGAGGAGGAGGAGGAGGAGGAGGAGGAGGAGGAGGAGGAGGAGGAAGACAGTATGATGTAAAATATGAGGCTCTTCTCTTTAAACCTGTAACAAATGTCCTTCAACTCCCACACACAGACAGACACAGGAAGACACAGATGTGCAGACACACACACACACACACACACACACACACACACACACACGTGCACACACACACACACACACACACACACGTGCACACATACACACACACACACACACACACTTTATTTAACAATCTGGGAATTTGATTGCCCCACTTGGTGGAATGTTCCTTCTTTTAACAGACACACAGCTTGGATATTTACCTCCTTTATTATTTAATGGGAAACATACAAAAAGTTCAAGAGCTGCTCAAGTCTTTTAAACAATCCCAAGTCTTTTTTTTCTCTGTAGTACCTTCAGACGTCTGGGAAACCAGTCAGACATATGATATTTCCGAGCAGCATGGAAAATAATATTGGAGAAGACAAAATAATCAAATGGCTTCCCAGAATCAGAGTTGGACGCTCTAACCACTCGAACAACGGTGTTGTATTAGAATGAGTAATGCTGCATTTTATTCAGCGACCACAAAGATAAACTTGGGATTGAATATACTATATCAAATCAAATCAAATTGTATTAGTCACGTACACAGTTTACAGCAGGCATAAAAGGGGAAGTGAATTGGTTTACTGATAGCCACTAAACAAGTACTTAGAGGAAGGTAGTATGCATACTAAACCTATATATACAAAACAGTATGACTGTTACAAATATAAAGTGGATAGTGAATTGGTCACGAAATTGAGTAGGGGAGAGTGGGGTAAATTGAGCAAAAATGCGTAAATTGATCAAATCAAATCAAATCAAATTTTATTGGCCACATGCGCCGAATACAACAGCTGCAGACATTACAGTGAAATGCTTACTTACAGCCCTTAACCAACAGTGCATTTATTTTTTAACAAAAAAAAAGTAAAAATAAAACAACAACAAAAAAAGTGTTGAGAGAAAAAAGAGCTGTATATATACAAGGGGGTACCGGTGCAGAGTCAATGTGCGGGGACACCGGCTAGTTGAGGTAGTTGTTTCTAGGAAACCATTTACAAAATTAATAATTTTACCAAATATTTTCAGAATAAATGTCATTATTTCATGCAGTCTGTGAAGGAAGAAACCAAATGGAAAAAGTGGTAAGAAAGTTAGGTCCAATAAACAGAGTCAAATTAATTTATTGTGTTACAGAGGTTTAATGATGCTTATATCTAAACCAAAGTAGATCATTGTAAGATTGTTCTATACATCAGTTGGGGTTACAATAGAGTTGCTAAAATTCCTCCAAGTGTTGCTGAATCTCCTCTAAACTACATTGCTATTACATCACAGCATTCTCCAGTTGGAAACAGGTTAGCATGACTGAGGTTTTGATAGTCACTCAGATACACTTGTTGCGATCTGTTTTCACGCCAGGCGAGCACCACAGCAACATGCTTGACTATCCTCTGGACAGACAGGATGTTGAAATGCGTGACACATGTAAATACGGGCTTCTCCAGCTCACGTTATACCCCCAAACAACACCGCTCCCATGGGACTTCATAAGAGAGGACCTTATTTTCTCTTTAAACCACATTACTGTCTTACCAAAATCATTACTGTCATTACTGTCTTACCAAAAGCAGTTTGCTTGTCTTGAGGTGACATCTTGAAATAGAGAAAAAAGGGAAAGGAGACATACTATTCATTAAAGTATTAAAGAAAGACTGCAATCTGTTAATAAAAACACATTTTATTTGGCATGGAAATAACATTAAAGCAGAATCCTCAACATAAGACCAGTAAGGGATTCTGACAACAAGGTACATTTTTTTTATGTGGATTATATATTTAGTCGGGATGCGGATGAGAGGATTAAGGTGGTAATGTTTCGCTCACGGTCGGGTGCATCAGTGACCTGCAGTGGAGTGGCTTTGAAACCACCGGGCACTCCCCAGTAGCAGCAGTCCTCCGTAGCAATGAATGGAATTCTACAGGATTTCAATTAAATGTTTCAAGGACAAAATTACATGTATTTAAGTATTTGTGTTATTGTAGTGGGGACAGTAACATTAGTAATCTCCAAAAATGATACTTTAATGATTTATATATTTTTTTATGTTTAGCTCACATAATATTATTTATCAGTATACATTAAGGTGTCTGTAATAGAACAAATGTGAAAAAACGAATGTATTGTTTTTATAGGTTCCAAAATATGTTTTACAATGGTGTGGGAGTGCCAAGATGGAAGCACGGCGGCTTCAACACAGCGCCCCCTATCGGCCATCTAGTGTATAGATAAATCATTGGTTCTGACCCTGCGTAGTTGGGTTATTTCTACTAGAATGATTCCAATGGGGATGGATGTTGAATCAGTGAATGAGTAATGGTGCATGGCGTAATTAGCTGCTCTACTATCATGAGCTTCATCTTTACAGAAATTCAGCACAAAATAAATTGAGAGAATTCTGATGGGGAAACCACACACACCTTGTTGGATTCTGTCACTGGAGTGAAACCTCTCAAACAGTCCCCACTGGTACTGGTGTTGGTTACCTGGTCCAGTCTGTAGTGGTACTGGTGTTGTTTACCTGGTCCGGTCCCCACTGGTACTGGTGTTGGTTACCTGGTCCAGTCTGTAGTGGTACTGGTGTTGGTTACCTGGTCCAGTCCCCACTGGCACTGGTGTTGGTTACCTGGTCCAGTCTGTAGTGGTACTGGTGTTGGTTACCTGGTCCGGTCCCCACTGGTACTGGTGTTGGTTACCTGGTCCAGTCTGTAGTGGTACTGGTGTTGGTTACCTGGTCCAGTCCCCACTGGCACTGGTGTTGGTTACCTGGTCCAGTCCTCACTGGTACTGGTGTTGGTTACCTGGTCCAGTCCCCACTGATACTGGTGTTGGTTACCTGGTCCAGTCTGTAGTGGTACTGCTGTTGGTTACCTGGTCCAGTCTGTAGTGGTACTGGTGTTGGTTACCTGGTCCAGTCCCCACTGGCACTGGTGCTGGTTACCTGGTCCAGTCTGTAGTGGTACTGCTGTTGGTTACCTGGTCCAGTCTGTAGTGGTACTGGTGTTGGTTACCTGGTCCAGTTTCCAGTGGTACTTTTGTTGGTTACCTGGTCCAAAATTGTTGCAGAGCATGGATGATCAGCGAGTGAAAAACAAACAGATTAAACCAGAATGGCCGATGGGCCAGACTTCCATTCAGGGCTTCCAGGGCTCTGGTTGGTGAACCAGGCTGGTGTCTGGGCCAGGGTCTGGGACATAACTGGGCCAAAGTGCCACTTGGGTAGAAGAGGAGAGAGATGTGATACTACAGTAGCTGGGGACAGAGGTCCACCAGACAGGAGATAGCGGTTGAAGTACAGTAGACTTGCATCCCAAATGGCACCCTATTTCCAATGGGCCGCGGTCAAAAGTATTGCGCTATTTAGGGCAAGAGTGTGCCACTCGGGACAGAGACTAGTTGTCGCCTTGTGAGGCTTGCTAACAACCAGTCTTGTGCACCCTAGATGACCCTCCTCTCATTAAGTGTGCAGTGCAAGCCATTTATCTTCACCATCAGAGCAGTTCCTTAAAGGGTCACGTTGATAGACAGAGCTGTCGTAATTAGGCGGAGTATAAAATCACTATGAATAATGAATAAAGCTGCATTAAGGAGGTAGTTAAAGCTTTGGATCATACCTTCACACACCAAGCGTCAGGTAGAGAGGGAGCGGGGAGAGGGTTGATTTAGTTTATTTTTCCCTCCTGTAATTCTACATATTCTATATACTGTATGACGTTATTGTTTTAAGGCAGATGTTTTCCTGGTTACAGAAGTCCTGTCTACATCTACAGTTCAGTCCACCCTGTATGTTTGTAGACACAGAGCATCATCCAGGCCCTGACTATTTGTACGAACTCTTTAACCCAGTCATTGTGCAGATACCTGGCATCTAATTCAGATATTACACAGTCTGAGGCATCATAACCAGCAGACTTCCTGAACAGGTCTCTCTGTCTCTGTCTCTGTCTCTGTCTCTGTCTCTGTCTCTGTCTCTGTCTCTGTCTCTGTCTCTGTCTCTGTCTCTGTCTCTGTCTCTGTCTCTGTCTCTGTCTCTGTCTCTGTCTCTGTCTCTGTCTCTGTCTCTGTCTCTGTCTCTCTCTCTCTCTCTCTCTCTCATATTTAAGGGTTTTATTGGCATGGGAAACATAGGGATGTAGCTCAGTTGGTAGAGCATGGCGTTTGCAACGCCAGGGTTGTGGGTTCGATTCCCACAGGGGGCCAGTATATCACAAAAAAAATGTATGCACTCACTAACTGTAAGTCGCTCTGGATAAGAGCGTCTGCTAAATGACTAAAATGTAATGTAATGTAAATGTTAACATTGCCAAAGCAAGTGAAATAAATATTAACAGTAAACATTACACTCAGAAGTTCCAAAAGAAAATACATTTCAAATGTCATATTATGTCTACATACAATGTTGTAACAATGTGCAAATAGTTAAAGTACAAAAGGGAAAATAAATCAACATAAATATGGGTTGTATTTACAATGGTGTTTGTTCTTCACTGGTTGCCCTTTTCTTGTGGCAACAGGTCACAAATTGCTGCTGTGATGGCACACTGTGGTATTTCATCCAATAGATATAGGAGTTTACCAAAATTGGATTTGTTTTAGGTCAGTGTAATCTGAGGGAAATATGTGTCTCTAATATGGTCATGTCTGCCTACGGCAACCTTTCTCAATAGCAAGGCTCACTGAGTCTGTACATATTCAAAGCTTTACTTAATTTTGGGTCAGTCACAGTGGTCAGGTATTCTGCCACTGTGTACTCTCTGTTTAGGGCCAAATAGCATTCTAGTTTGCTCTGTTATTTTGTTAAATTTTTCCAATGTGTCAAGTAATTATCTTTTGGTTTCTCATCATTTGGTTGGATCTAATTGTGTTGCTGTCCTGGGGCTCTGTGGGGTCTGTGTTTGTGAACAGAGCCCCAGGACCAGCTTGCTTAGGGGACTCTTCTCTCGGTTCATCTCTCGGTAGGTGATGGCTTTGTTATGAAATGTGTGTGTTTTTTTGCCATTTTTAACAGCACACTTGTTGTTTGTGTACATGGATTTTATAATGACAAATGTTTTTCCCCCAATACCACTTTCCATCAATTTGTATAGCAGACCCTCATGCCAAATTGAGTCAAAAGCTTTTTTGAAGTCAACAAAGCATGAGAAGACTTTGCCTTTGTTTTTGTTTGTTTGTCAATTAGGGTGTGCAGGGTGAATACATGGTCTGTCGTACGGTAATTCAGTACATTGTTTTCACTGAGGAAATTAACTAGTCTGCTGTTAATGATAATGCAGAGGATTTTCCCAAGGTTGCTGTTGACGCATATCCCACGGCAGTTATTGGGGTCAAATTTGTCTCCACTTTTGTGGATTTGGGTGATCAGTCCTTGGTTCCAAAAATTGGGGAAGATGCCAGAGCTAAGGATGATGTTAAAGAGTTTAAGTATAGCTAATTTGAATTTGTGGTCATTTAATTGAGGATACCATCAACACCACAGGCCTTTTTGGGTTGGAGGGTTTGTATTTTGTCCTGTAGTTCATTCAATGTAATTGGAGAATCCAGGGTGTTCTGGTAGTCTTTAATAGTTGATTCTAAGATTTGTAATTGATCATGTATATGTTTTTGCTGTTTGTTCTTTGTTATAGGGCCAAAAATATTGGAGAAGTGGTTTATCCACACATCTCTGTTTTGGATAGATAGATCTTCATGTTGTTATTGGTTTAGTGTTTTCACATTTTCCCAGAAGTGGTTAGATTCTATGGATTCTTCAACTACATTGAGCTGATTTCTGATGTGCTGTTCCTTCTTTTTCCATAGCGTATTTCTGTATTGTTTTAGTGATTCACCATAGTGAAGACATAGATTCAGGTTTTCTGGGTCTCTGTGTTTCTGGTTGGATAGGTTTCTCAATTTCTTTCTTAGGTTTTTGCATTCTTCATCAAACCACTTGTCATTGTTGTTACTTTTCTTAGGTTGTCTGCTTGAAAAAAAAAATATTTGATAGGGAAGCTGAAAGGTCAAATACATGTATACTGTTTAGGCTTTCTACTGCCAAGTTTACACCTTCACCATTACAGTGAAATGTTTTGTCCAGGAAGTTGTCTAAAAAGGGATTTAATTTGTTGTTGCCTAATTGTTTCTTGGTACGTTTCTACACTACTTTCCTTCCATGTATAGCATTTCTCAATATTGTGCAGTTCCTTTGGCTTTGATGCCTCATGTTTGAGTATTGCTCTGTTCAAGTAGACTGTGATTTTGCTGTGATCTGATAGGGTTGTCAGTGGGCTGACTGTGAACGTTCTGAGAGACTCTGGGTTGAGGTCAGTGATAAAGTAGTCTACAGTACTACTGCCAAGAGATGAGCTGTAGGTGTACCTACCATAGGAGTGTCCTCGAAGCCTACCATTGACTATGTACATACCCAGTGTGCGACAGAGCTGCAGGAGTCGTGACCCGTTTTTGTTGGTTATGTTGTCGTAGTTGTGCCTAGGGGGGCATATGGGGGAGGGAATGCTGTCACCTCCAGGTAGGTGTTTGTCCCCCTGTGTGCTGAGAGTGTCAGGTTCTTGTCCAGTTCTGGCATTTAGGTCGCCACAGACTAGTACATGTCCCTGGGCCTGGAAATGGTTGATCTCCCCCTCTAGGATGGAGAAGCTGTCATCGTTAAAGTATGGGGATTCTATTGGGGTGATATAGGTAGCACACATGAGGACATTTTTCTCTGTTGAGATAATTTCCTTATCAATTGCTAGCCAGATGTAAAATGTTCCTGTTTTGACTAATTTAATAGGTCTGCTCTATACCAAATTAGCATACCCCCTGAGTCTCTTCCCTGTTTCACACCTGGTAGTTTGGTGGATGGGACTACCAGCTCTCTGTAACCTAGAGGGCAACCAGTGGGTCTCCTCTATACCATGTTTCTTGTAGGATGACAACTTCTGTATTACCAATTTCTTTGATGAAGTCTGGGTTCTCTCTCTCTCTCTCTCTCTCTCTCTCTACCCCTCTCTCTTTCCCTCTCTCTACCTCTCTCTCTTTCCCACTCTCTACCCCTCTCTCTCTCTCTTTCCCTCTCTCTACCCCTCTCTCTCTCCATCTCCCCATCTCCCCATCTCCCCATCTCTCCATCTCTCTCTCCTCTCTCTCTCTCTCTCTCCTCTCTCACTCTCTCTCCTCTCTCACTCTCTCTCTCCTCTCTCCCTCCTCTCTCTCCTCTCACCTCTCTCTCCTCTCACTCTCTCCCTCTCTCCTCTCTCTCTCTCCTCTCTCTCTCTCTCTCTCTCCTCTCTCATCTCTCTCTCTCTCTCTCTCTCTCTCTCTCTCTCTCTCTCTCTCTCTCTCTCTCTCTCTCTCTCTCTCTCTTCTCTCTCTCTCTCTCTCTCTCTCTCTCTCTCTCCTCTCTCTCTCTCTCTCTCTCTCTCTCTCTCTCTCTCCGCTCTCTCCCCCCCTCTCTCTCTCTCTCTCTCTCTCTCTCTCTCTCTCTCTCTGTGTGTGTGTGTGTTAGCTCTGCGAATGCCGCTATATAAGAACAACAGTTCACAGCGGTGTGTTCAGGTACAGCCCTCAGCCGCGGTGCTTTGTGTTGAACATTGGCAGGGATAATTGCTATAACAATCAGCATAATTATATGCAGTCCCACGCTGCTTTTTGATATTGCTCCAAGGTGATATATTTATATCTCTGTAAAAATCAATTAACAGGTTTACACATATAACTAACATTCACGTGGATAACAATGGAGTGAAAAGTAACTATTTGAATTACTCTTATTTATGTATCAGCATGTTTTTAATTTCCATACAAAAATTCATAAACAATCAGACTATTTAATTATTTCCCCATACTGAGAATCAGGAAGAGATGTTGTTATTATTGTCAGGTTATTATTTTATCACTTAGGAGTGTCACAGTGAGTGGAGACGGAGCCTGCCAACCCAGCCATGGTAGACTCAAATACACTACATGACCATAAGTATGTGGACACCTGCTCGTCGAACATCTCATTCCAAAATCATGGCGTTAATATGGAGTTGGTCCCCCTCCTTTGCTGCTATAACAGCCTCCACTCTTCTGGGAAGGCTTTCCACTAGATGTTGGAACGTTGCTGCGGGGGACTTGCTTCCATTCAGCCACAAGAGCATTAGTGAGGTTGGGCACTGATGTTGGGCGATTAGGCCAGGCCAGTCAAGTTCTTCCACACCGATCTCAACAAACCATTTCTGTGTAGGGGCATTGTCATGCTGAAACAGGAAAGGGCCTTCCCCAAACTGTTGCCACAAAGTTAGGAAGCACAGAATCGTCTAGAATGTCATTGTATGCTGTAATGTTAAGATTTCCCTTCACTGGAACTAAGGGGCCCTAGCCCGAACCATGAAAAACAGTCGCATTATTCCTCCTTCACCAAACTTTACAGTTGGCACTATGCATTGGGGCAGGTAGCGTTCTCCTGGCATCCGCCAAACCCAGATTTGTCCGTCAGACTTCCGGATGGTGAGCTTTACACCACTCCAGCCGACGCTTGGCATTGCGCATGGTGATCTTAGGCTTGTGTGCGGCTGCTCGCCCATGGAAACCCATTTCAAGAAGCTCCCGACAAACAGTTATTGTGCTGAAGTTGCTTCCAGAGGCAGTTTGGAACTTTGGGGGCTGAGTGTTGCAACCGAGGACAGACGATGTTAACGCGCCACGCGCTTCAGCACTCGGCGGTCCCGTTCTGTGAGCTTGTGTGGCCTACCACTTCGCGGCTGAGCCGTTGTTGCTCCTAGACGTTTTCACTTCACAATAGCAGCACTTATAGTTGACCGGGGCAGCTCTAGCAGGCAGAAATTTGACGAACTGACTTGTTAGAACGGTGGCATCCTATAACGGCACCACATTGAAAGTCACTGAGCTCTTCAGTAAGACCATTCTACTGCCAATGTTTGTCTATGGAGATTGCATGGCTGTGTGCTCGATTTTATACACCTGTCAGCAATGGGTGTGGCTGAAATAGAATCCACTGATTTGAAGGTGTGTCCATCTACTGCTGTATATACAGTCAAATAACTACAGGGTGTACAGTGTATTCATTAGTCGCACAATGTTGTAAAACATTTTGCACCGTAGCAAAAAGTTTTACCAACGGAAACCGTTTACTCCAAACGGTAAACGTTTTGCAACGGAATTATGAGTATCTATTGGACAGGTAGGTTTCAGGTAGGTCCCTCCGCATATCATTCTGTTGGCTTCTGTTGTTTTTTGGCTTCTGTTGTTTTCTTGTGAATACACCCCTGGTGCACTCACTTAGCTACATACAGCCCAACCCAACCTTGGTACATGTAGCTACAGCAAGCCCTGTTGCATTTACAGAACAATTAGCTTCCATAGTGGATCTCTGCTTTGAGGTGGTGGCCTGGGGATAACAGGAATAATCCCTGCACCTCAGCTCACTTACCGTAATCACTCCTGCATCAGCCAGGGCAAATTGTTTTCACCGTGAGAGAGCCCCTTACCAGCTACTAAAGACCTGCCTTTTCATCCAATAACATCAAAACAAAACCAACCGGGGGAAAAAAAGCTTCCCTCCTCCTACCGTCCGTCCTTCATTACAGTTAGTCATCCCTCTAGTTTCCCAGAGACCCTCGGTTTCTCCTCGCTTATTTTCTCTACTGATGGAACTTAACCATGCCACTTCCTGGTCTCGAAAGACAAGAAGATGGGGGGGGGGGGGGGGGGGGGGGGGGGGTTGGGGTTAAGGAGGGGGGGATTGGAGAAAACACACGCCCACACGCACGCGTGCACACACACAAACTCACACATGGACACACACGGACACACACACCCGCACACAGCAGATTATTGATTGACTTCTGACGGAGAAGACCAGCCTAAAAGCCCCAATGAATTGTCACTCATTATTGAAATTACTGAACACTAATTAAACTGGCAGCTCAACTCCCTGCAGGCCTTGCTCATCTGAAGATGAATTTCAGCTCCTTGGGACAGTGCAGGGAGACAGCAGCTACTCAGATCCTAATGAGTATTTTTTGCTTTTGTTCTTTCTTTCTTCCCATTTGGTTTTCGTTTCAGGTATTCGAGAGAGGAAAAGGGTTGTGTTGGTTTTGAAAATGAAAATACTGCTTTAGCACACCATTGTATGTGCTCATCATTTTGAATGGTCATTTCAAACATACTGTGTGTTATGTATAGAGGCGACACAATCAAAGGGCAGATTAAAATGTATCCATCCCAATCTCAAACC
>NW_028156984.1:0-38891 GCF_964263955.1 Coregonus lavaretus | reverse complement strand
AAAACCTGGCTTTTCAACACCTCTGTATTCAGCCATACCACAGCCCCTGCCTTCCCACCCACTGAGAGAGAGAGAGAGAGAGAGAGAGAGAGAGAGAGAGAGAGAGAGAGAGAGAGAGAGAGAGAGAGAGAGAATCAGAGCAAAAGAGGGATGATGGAGGGAGAGAAAGAGAGTGAAACAGATGATGGACAAATAAAAAGAGCAGTGCTGGAGATATGGAAAGAGAGATGGAAAATAATAAAATAAGGAGAAATAGAACCAGAGGGACCTTCCTATCAGCAGCTCAGCTCAGCGCTCAGCCCCAACGGCAGGGCCCTTTCTTGGGGGAGAGCCGGCTCGGCACTTCCCCCTGTGCCCTCCGGCCTCCATAGAACTCCACTAATGCACAACTTCACTCATCCCATTGCCAGAGGAATTGCAGAGATCTAACTTAGACCATGAGAGAGACTTCAGCCAAATAGTGGGAGTCCAGTCTGCTATGAACCAAAACCCTTCCATCCACCGTGATAGTCCAAGGCCCAGTCCAGAGACAACCACAAGCCCAGAAGCCCCCTAGACACTAGTGTAGATCTGACCATATTGCTTGCACCTATACCATTAAGTTGCATCCACATGTCGTACCAAGGAGCTAGGAGCTGAATCTGGACAGGGCCCAACTTCGACTTTTGGACCTTACTAACTGCCTGCCTTCCAACAGCCAAACACACACTGGAATCAAAGAACACACGCCATGAGTTGAGTCCAACTCACTAACATATCGACAAGTTCCTTTAATGTCATAAAAGTCTATCAGAATGTAATTTAAAAAAAGACAGGATTTCACTTTAAGGCTTTTTAAAGGCACCCAGAGCTCCCCATGAGGAGAGAGAGGAGCAAGTAAGTAGATTAACTGTCTGCCTGTCTGTCTGCCTGTCTGTATGTACAGAATAGAGGAGGAAAGAAAGTAATGATGTTGGGCTAGCCAGCTATTCATCTCCCTGCCACGGAAGGGTCCCTATGGTGCTGCAGGCAGACACTATGCACATATGTCTCACTCTCTCTCTGGACCTCTCTCTCTCTGTCTCTCTCGCTCTCTCTCTGTGTCTGTCTCTCTCTCTCTCTCTCTCTCTCTCTCTCTCTCTCTCTCTCTCTCTCTCTCTCTCTCTCTCTCTCTGTGTCCCCCCATCTCTCTCTCTGGATGAGGAAAAACACACCAGCTTGTCTTTAGATTTAGAAAATGGAAAACTGCATCCTGAAGTGACAGTATTATGATCCAGGGGGAAATGATAAAACTAGTTCAAAATGTTACATTTTAGCAGACGCTCTTATCCAGAGCGACTTACAGTTAGTGAGTGCATACATTATTTTTTAATTTTTCATACTGGGAATCAAACCCACAACCCTGGCGTTGCAAACGCCATGCTCTACCAACTGAGCTACATCCCTGCCAGCCATTCCCTCCCCTACCCTGGACGACGCCGGGCCAATTTTGCGCCACCCCATGGGACTCCCGGTCACGGCCGGCTACAACAGAGCCTGGATTCGAACCAGATCTCTAGTGGCACAGCTAGCACTGCGATGCAGCGCCTTAGACCACTGCGCCACTCGGGAGTACCCGAGAAGATCTACACAGAAGATCATTGTAACTTGGACCAATGAAGAATTCTACCAAATTATCAACATTGACCTAGACGTTGCAGCAACCTACATTGGGGATAAATACTCAAACATCTTCAAAATACATGGAACCAGATAAAAACACTAAAGCCCTCAGACTCAACTCTGGACCTCGAAGCCAGTTCCACTGCGTTTTTTTCATTGTTTCCCTCTAATCAGGGAGTGATTTAGACCTGGGACACCAGGGACTGATTTAGACCTGGGACACCAGGGACTGATTTAGACCTGGGACACCAGGGACTGATTTAGACCTGGGACACCAGGGACTGATTTAGACCTGGGACACCAGGGACTGATTTAGACCTGGGACACCAGGTGTGAGCAATTAATGATCAGGTAGAAGAGAAACCAGCAGGCTTCGGACCTCGTAGGGTCAGAGTTGAGTACCCCTGCACAAGAGCAACCCCAAAATACACTTCACTACAACTGACTATACAACCTTTACCACACAAGCTACTATACCAACTTCAAAATACTCTTCTAGTGGCATTATAATCCAAGTCCTAACATCAGACAGCAGATGTAAGTCCTATTCCTGGAAGGAAACCACCTGAAAAATTACAGCATTAAAATAATAGTTACACGAAACGCAAATGATGCATGCTTCATTATGTGTAATCCTCACACACCGGGATAGTCTCACGCTAGCTCACTGCGACTCTCACCCCTTAAGGAGAGGAGAACTGGAGGGTGCTACGATGCATTCTGTTACTCGTCAGAAAAGGTGGCTGAACTAGGCTGTATATCAAACGCAGGAATATTTAGAGGTCTACAGTGGAAAAAGGGGGAATGCAATAGTGTGTGTGTGTGTGTCAGAGAGAGAGAGAGAGAGAGAGAGAGAGAGAGAGAGAGAGAGAGAGAGACAGAGAGACAGAGAGACAGAGAGACAGAGAGAGGTGTCTGTACGTCTGTCCATTTGTGTGGGGGTCTGTGTGCATATTTGTCTCTGCATCTGTGATTCATTCAGTCAGTCAGACAGTGTGTATGAATAATCTGCCGGCTGATCAAGGGGGAGGAGAGGAGGGGGGGAGGGGGGAGAGTCAAGGTGTCCTGGGGGAGGTGAGAGTGGGCCCTGTATTTTCATCTGGGTCGGAGACTCGTATTTTTCTCATGTCTGTGGCTTAGTGAGCTCAGCTGGAGAGCACATAGAACATGACCTCAGTCTATCCATCTCTACACTCGCTCTCTCTCTCTCCCTCTCTCTCTCCTTCCTTATGTTTATTTCCTTTTCTCTCTCTATCCATCTCTCTCCTTCTGTTTCTCTATCTCCCCCTCTTTCCCTGCCTTGCTTTCTCTTTCTTTCACTCTCTCCCTTGTTCTCTCTCCAGTGTTCTTTAATTTAATCTTCCTCATCTCTCCCCTCTCTCTCTCTCCTTCCTCTCCGTCCCCACTCATTGCTGTTAAAATGTCTTGTGGCTAACGAGCAGTGCTAACAAGAACCTGGCTCCAAACCATCTTTAGATATTCACTGGTCTCGCTTAGCTTAACCTGAGAGCTTTTCCTGCTGTACCTACTGTACCTGATGACCTTGCCTCTTTCCTTGTGTGTGTGTATATGTGTGTGTGTTAGGTGTGGCTGTGTATATGTGTGTGTGTGTGTGTGTGTGTGTGTGTGTGTGTGTGTGTGTGTGTGTGTGTGTGTGTGTGTGTGTGTGTGTGTGTGTGTGTGTGTGTGTGTGTGTCATAGCGCTATAGTGTTTAAGTTATGTATAAGTGTTTGGCTCTTGCATTCACTGACGTGAGAAGAGGAGGACACATTCGGTCTCAAAGAGTTTTAGCTACATTGTACAGAAGTAGCTCAACTCAGCATCAGAGTATATCACCCACTAATCTCATGTAAGCCTATAATGCCCAACATACTGTAACAAAGCTGTAGAAATACCACAGACTGAAAAATCTGCATACCCCACAGAAAGATAACATTAAAAAATGAAGTAAAATAAAGAAAATTACGTGTGTTCGTGAGGGAAGGATTCAGTCCATGACTGACAGGGAATCTTGGCCTTGGTTACCGCCCTCCTTCCTTTGTAGTTCACCCCGGACCCGATGATACACTCCCTCACATAATCTACAAAAGCCAAGACGAGAGAGAAAGAGAGAGACACAAACATTAATGTCAGAGTTAGCAAAACACTGTCATTATTCACGTGGAAGATATACAGTGCATTCGGAAAGTATTCAGACCCCTTGACTTTTTCCACATTTTGTTACGTTACAGCCTTATTCTAAAATTGATTAAATGATTTGTTTTCCTCATCAATCTACACACAATACCCCATAATGACAAAGCGGAAACAGGTTTTTTAGAAATGTTTGCACATTTATTAAACATCAAAAACAGAAATACCTTATTTACATAGGTATTCAGACCCTTTGTTATGAGACTCGAAATTGAGCTCAGGTGCATCCTGTTTCCATTGATCATTCTTGAGATGTTTCTACAACTTGACTGGAGTCCACTTGTGGTCAATTCAATTGATTGGACATGATTTGTAAAGGCACATACGTGTCTATATAAGGTCCCACAGTTGACAGTGCATGTCAGAGGTCGAAGGAATTGTCTGAAGAGCTCTGAGACAGGATTATATATATAGGACATATCTGGGGAAGGGTACCAAAACATTTCTGCAGCATTGAAGGTCCCCAAGAACACAGAGGCCTCCATTATTCTTAAATTGAAGAAGTTTGGAACCACCAAGACTCTTCCAAACTGAGCAATCGGGGGAGAAGGGTCTTGGTCAGGGAGGTGACCAAGAACCCGATGGTCACTCTGACAGAGCTCCAGAGTTCCTCTATGGAGATGGGAGAACCTTCCAGAAGGACAACCATCTCTGCAGCACTCCACTAATCAGGCCTTTATGGTAGAGTGGCCAGATGGAAGCCACTCCTCAGTAAAAGGCACATGAAAGCCTGCTTGGAGTTTGCCGAAAGGCACCTAAAGGACTCTCAGACCATGAGAAACAAGATTCTCTGGTCTGATGAAATCAAGATTGAACTCTTTGCCCTGCATGCCAAGCGTCACGTCTGGAGGAAACTTGGCACCATCCCTACGGTGAAGCATGGTGGTGGCAGTATCATGCTGTGGGGATGTTTTTTTCAGCAGCAGGGACTGGGTGACTAGTCAGGATTGAGGGAAAGATTAATGGAGCAAAGTACAGAGAGATCCTTGATAAAAACCTGCTCCAGAGTACTCAGGACCTCAGACTGGGGCGAAGGTTCACCTTCCAACAGGACACAACGACCCTAAGCACACAGCCAAGACAACTCAGGAGTGGCTTCGGGACAAGTCTCTGAATGTCCTTGAGTGGCCCAGCCAGAGCCCGGACTTGAACCTGATCAAACATCTCTGGCAGACCTAAAAATAGCTGTGCAACGACGCTCCCCATCCAACCTGACAGAGCTTGAGAGGATCTGCAGAGAGGAATGGGAGAAACTCCCCAAATACAGGTGTGCCAAGCTTGTACCGTCATACAAAAGAAGACTAGAGGCTGTAATCGCTGCCAAAGTACTAAGTAAAGGGTCTGAATACTTATAATCAAAATGTGGAAAAAGTCAAGGGGTCTGAATACTTTCCGAATGCACTGTAGCTCCCTAAAGTTAATTAAATGTCACTTTGGGGCGTTTCGTCAATTCTCAAGTGAGAGACTACACAGCTTAAACAATCCCTTGGGTCCAAACTGTAAACAGCGGCCATGTTGTTTATGCTCTGGTTGGTTCACTGCATGTTTGTGTGCACATCTCTGGCCACTGGAGTTACAGAACTAGAGCGGGAATGCAGTTGTTGTGTCAACAGACATCGAGAGCTCTTAAACCTTAGAGAGTCAAGCTCGGAGGATCCATCATACCACCAGAACCATCGCTCTAAACAAACAACCAATCTGCTTTGCCATAAACTTCTATAAACTTTCCACTGACATTCTAGGACGTTTCGGGGAAAATATAGAGTGTATAATGTCATGTCTCTAAATCAACATTAACGGTTATCCACCGTTTTTTCCAAGACAACATTTGATGATGCTTTGGAGGGGGAAAAGCGAGAGTGTAAGGCTAAAATGTCATGTTTGAGCTAAAGTCAACAGTTATATTTACCTTTCTTCTCGTAAAGGTCAAACTTCACCCTGTGTTCCCTGTGAGCACCGTCCATGAAGCGGTCATAGGGAAGCAAGTGGCATTTCCTGTTTTGATGGTCAAAGTAGAATGCCCTGTACGAACAGACGGGAAGTAGTTGAGAGATGAGCACTGGGTGATAAGGAATATGAAGGCTGTATGAAGGGAGGAGGGGGAAACAGGGAACATGTAGGTCACTGGAGAGAGAGAAAGATGGAGAAACAGTGAGAGAGAGAGAGAAAGAGAGAGAGAGAGAGAGAGAGAGAGAGAGAGAGAGAGAGAGAGAGAGAGAGAGGAGAGAGAGAGAGAGAGAGAGAGAGAGAGAGAGAGAGAGAGAGAGAGAGAGAGAGAGAGAGAGAGAGAGAGAGAGTGAAACAGTTGTGCATTTTGCATGCATCTGTCTCTATGACCATCTTCTCTGCTTGTGTGAGATGCACCTGCAGGTGAAGTTTTTCTTGTTCTTGCTGCACTTGCGAGCACAGTGCTCCAGTGAGCGGCTGTTCTTGACCATGGAGGGCTGGGGGCAGTCTGGACACAGCAGCCTGGTGTCCTCTCTCTTCTGGTACTTCTGTAATGACTGCTTCCTGCATTCTGAGACATGACAGAGAAGGTACTTCTGTAACGACTGCTTCCTGCACTCTGAGACAGGACAGAGATGGTACATCTGTAACGACTGCTTCCTGCACTCTGAGACAGGACAGAGATGGTACTTCTGTAACGACTGCTTCCTGCACTCTGAGACAGGACAGAGATGGTACTTCTGTAACGACTGCTTCCTGCACTCTGAGACAGGACTGAGATGGTACTTCTGTAACGACTGCTTCCTGCACTCTGAGACAGGACAGAGATGGTACTTCTGTAACGACTGCTTCCTGCACTCTGAGACAGGACAGAGATGGTACATCTGTAACGACTGCTTCCTGCACTCTGAGACAGGACAGAGATGGTACATCTGTAACGACTGCTTCCTGCACTCTGAGACAGGACAGACCATGAAAGAGAGTAGACAGACATGCACACACAGAATCTGGGCTATCAATCTCTCTCTCTCTCTCACACACACACACACACACTTCCACTTACTCACAGACACACACACTTCCACCCACCCCACAACACACAGCACTAACCCCCCTTCCCTCAATCAACTTGTATGAAGCCCAGAACTGCCCCATCATTAAACATTAAAACAGTGAAGTCAGCAGTTTATAGTCAAGAACCAATGAACCATCATCCCTCAAATGTATATGACTCCATCTTTGGGATCATTGACCTTCTCAATGTCTCTTCAGTTGCTCTCACACACACCCACGCAGGCACACGCGCACGCACACGCACGCACGTACTCCAGGCGTCCGCACCCTGAGCTATCTTATATCTCCTAGATATAGGACAGACACTTCTTTTTGGACTGTCTGTTTTGCCATTTATGAATATGTTATTCAATGCTTTTCTATGAGCTATAGTAGTAAAGGCCAAATTCAATATTTTGAATATATTTTTTTGGTCCTAAAATTCTAAATCAAATAGCCAAATGATCCATGGTATGACACTCTTAAAACAATTCCATATGTTAGCTTAGTAGAACCCCCCCCCACCCCCCCACCCCCACCCAACAGCTTATACTTTGAAGGGTTGTTAATGTCTCCTAGCTGATATTAAGTTACATATAAGAACGCTACAGGGACCTCATTTGAACATGTGAGAAGTTACAACTAGACATACTTTTGGTGTGAAGGGGTTTATAGGACTGAAGATATTAAGCTTGTTATCACATGGTCTCTCAGAGTTCTCATAATTTACAATCCATAAATAATGTATGTAAAGACCATATGCTTTAGTGGTGCAGTATTTCCTTTATAATTGGTGGCCAGAGTGAAACATTTTAAATTGAAAAGAGCTTATGAGTTTTGCATTTAATAAATATGTTAATGTACCCATATCAGAGACAAGTATTTGTGTCTGTACTCTGCAGCTCCATGTGTTGTCTGTGGGACTCCCCGTAGTCGAAATGGTTTCGGGGAGGACACCATGTTTTGGCTACATTAGAATTACATCTGGCACTCATCACGCTGTTATTATAACATATAACATTCCTCTAAGACAGAGACATTCCGTTATCTCAACGACGCAATATTAGATTTAGGCAGATTTGTTTTTTATGTTGACCAACGTTGAAAAATTTAAATATAGTCAGAGGGCTTTTTTTTTGGAGTGATGGCATAAGACAAACATCGGCTTGGTATTAGCGGACTAGGTTTAAGTCCGCTAGCTTGGCATTAACGTTAAACATTTCAACGTGGGAAGAGGGGTACCGTTCCTTTTTCCAACGTGGAGAGGACCTGTATCCAATAAAACGCATCCCCTCTTTAAACAGCAAAGGAACCGGTTAAAGGTGCGTCTCGGTCTGGAATTTGCATAAGCATTAAATCTGTTTAAGTGAAAACTTGCGATGGAGATATATGGAACTCGGCTCCGCGTCCAAATGTGTCTATAGTGCAGCTCACCTCTGCGCGCACACGCGGGATTCCAATCTGACTATTCGGGCATGCTCACAGCATCCACTGGGCTTAACCAGACCAATGACACTTACCTTGACTGAGCTCAGGAATTAAACTGAATTTAATTGGTCATTTGCCCTGAGCAGTTAGTTATAGGTCTACTTATGTGTTTACAGTCTAACCTTGATTAGACCAACATATCAGTTGCGTGGATAGCTGAACGACATTCTTTCAGTAGCTATGCATTTATCCTTCCAGTGACAGTAAAGAGCCTATTACAGAAATGACCATGACCTATAAAAATGTTAATGACAAAGCAGTTATATCGCCAGCAGATGCACTTCAAAAACATGACTGCAGCGCAGAGGTTCTAGCTCTTTAATGTGTCCTATGGGTACCTTTACGCAGATGGCCGCGCATAACGCATTCATTAGGCCTACATAGGTATGTATGACAGTGAAAACATAAAGTAATTTCTCACTGACATGCACATTTTCTTACGAGTCAATTGAACCATTTGGCCCATTTCATTAATATAGCCTAACACTGATATTTAGACATGGACTTAATGTCACATATAGGCAACGATCAATCTGGGCCTCTTTTCTAAAGAAAATCTTTGAAACCGAGAATATCTGTTAAATTCAATATAGGCCTCTTTTTTAAAGAAAATCTTTGAAACTGAGAATATCAGTTAAGTTTAGAAAAAAAATCTGTGTTGCACAAATTATCCTCTCTACTAAGCATCATCGTCTTGTTACATTAGCCTACATGCCAAAGCGCAAGGCGCATTCCCTGTCGCACCAGCCAGCTAATGCACACATAGGGACAAACTAAAGACATGGCCACCTCGCCACATTCCAATTACAATATAAACCAGTATCAAATACCTCTAAATAATCCAGACCATTGCTCACCACTGTTAATTATGACAGATGTTGTAGCGTATCAATGTATCAACAACTAATTGTATCATGTTTTATGTTTAGGCTACCAATACAAATATGAATTTTAGTCTACATGATATAGGCAATATTTATGCCCAAAACTAAAAGTATGGTCTATGGAAGTGCTGAACTTCAATCCATTTCACTTGCACCGGTACAAGTCTTCACATCTGTGTGATATATTTAGAGAACTCGTTCCCTTTCATGCCAATGAAAATGATATAGCCTATACACACTGACACTAAACCGAATATCAATGACGCACGAATGGCTATAGGCTATACATAGCCTACCGTTAGGTTACATTGCCTAGTAAGACTTACCTGAATTCACAGCGAGCACAACACAAAAGAGAAGTTTGTAAATCCACATGATATCTGCCTTCATTTTTGATGGAGTAGAGTGTATTATCCTAATCCCAGGTTTGCGTTGTGGATTGATTGAACGTCCTCTCCGCGTTATACCTGTTTATATGGTTCGATCTGGGATTAACAGGAAGAGCCCACAGTGCAGTCAGCGATGCCCCCCTTTACTGGAAAGAAGCCCCCCCCAGTCCTCTTTATCACACCGGTTCCCCTCCCCCTGATGCGCGGCAATTAACCAGCACCTTTACAGCACTCTCGTCCCTTCTTCAGTCAGCTTCCTCAGCCACACGCAAAGTGCATTTGTTAACTTGTTTATCTTAAGCTGCTGGGGGTGATGCCAAACCGGATACATGTAATTTCCCTTGTAATAGACTGAGAGCTAATATGTAGAAGTTTATGGATTTTGGTTTCATATGGCACGTTTGAATACAGCTGGACAGAACGCGTACGGGTTCAATGCTTCGGAGGGACTGGGTTGGTGATAAGATATGAAAAAATGTTTGAGAAGTAGGCTTGACCCTCCCTTTTCTCTCTCCTTCCACCCTTTTCGGAGTTTTGGCTGAACCTGCAGACGCAAATGGGTTGATTTGCAGATGCATGTAGGAACTTTATGCAGTGCATTGATTAGGGCCCCTAAGGACCTGCAAGTGCTGCCAAAATGTCCAAAGACCGCCTTGAACCAAAACGCATGGGGATTAGCCTAGGTAATACTCCTGCGATCCAGAACAAAGACAGTGCTCCCCCCCCCCCCCCCCCCCCCCCCCCCCAGTCTTGTCTGTTTGACTTGAATACACGGATGAAGTTATTTTCCCCAAGATGAAATGGAGAATTTGTAGAATGCAAGTTCCATAAAGTAGACGGCTACAGTTTGTTATATGCATGTACCCAGTGAGCAAAACATGTTTCAAAGTATTTTCAACCAAAACGATGTAGCCATTTTTCAACGTCATTTCAATGTCTTGTGCTCATAGGGTAGACTCATAAATGGTATAGATGAGTGATAATTCCAAAACGAGAAAAACATATATACAGTGGGGAGAACAAGTATTTGATACACTGCCGATTTTGCAGGTTTTCCTACTTACAAAGCATGTAGAGGTCTGTCATTTTTATCATAGGTACACTTCAACTGTGAGAGACTGACTCTAAAACAAAAATCCAGAAAATCACATTGTATGATTTTTAAGTCATTAATTTGCATTTTATTGCATGACATAAGTATTTGATACATCAGAAAAGCAGAACTTAATATTTGGTACAGAAACCTTTGTTTGCAATTACAGAGATCATACGTTTCTTGTAGGTCTTGACCAGGTTTGCACACACTGCAGCAGGGATTTTGGCCCACTCCTCCATATAAACCTTCTCCAGATCCTTCAGGTTTCGGGGCTGTCGCTGGGCAATACGGACTTTCAGCTCCCTCCAAAGATTTTCTATTGGGTTCAGGTCTGGAGACTGGCTAGGCCACTCCAGGACCTTGAGATGCTTCTTACGGAGCCACTCCTTAGTTGCCCTGGCTGTGTGTTTCGGGTCATTGTCATGCTGGAAGACCCAGCCACGACCCATTTTCAATGCTCTTACTGAGGGAAGGAGGTTGTTGGCCAAGATCTCGCGATACATGGCCCCAACCATCCTCCCCTCAATACGGTGCAGTCGTCCTGTCCCCTTTGCAGAAAAGCTTCCCCAAAGAATGATGTTTCCACCTCCATGCTTCACGGTTGGGATGGTGTTCTTGGGGTTGTACTCATCCTTCTTCTTCCTCCAAACACGGCGAGTGGAGTTTAGACCAAAAAGCTCAATTTTTGTCTCATCAGACCACATGACCTTCTCCCATTCCTCCTCTGGATCATCCAGATGGTCATTGGCAAACTTCAGACGAGCCTGGACATGCGCTGGCTTGAGCAGGGGGACCTTGCGTGCGCTGCAGTATTTTAATCCATGACGGCGTAGTGTGTTACTAATGTTTTTCTTTGAGACTGTGGTCCCAGCTCTCTTCAGGTCATTGACCATGTCCTGTCGTGTAGTTCTGGGCTGATCCCTCACCTTCCTCATGATCATTGATGCCCCACGAGGTGAGATCTTGCATGGAGCCCCAGACCGAGGGTGATTGACCGTCATCTTGAACTTCTTCCATTTTCTAATAATTGCGCCAACAGTTGTTGCCTTCTCACCAAGCTGCTTGCCTATTGCCCTGTAGCCCATCCCAGCCTTGTGCAGGTCTACAATTTTATCCCTGATGTCCTTACACAGCTCTCTGGTCTTGGCCATTGTGGAGAGGTTGGAGTCTGTTTGATTGACTGTGTGGACAGGTGTCATTTATACAGGTAACGAGTTCAAACAGGTGCAGTTAATACAGGTAATGAGTAGAGAACAGGAGGGCTTCTTAAAGAAAAACTAACAGGTCTGTGAGAGCCGGAATTCTTACTGGTTGGTAGGTGATCAAATACTTATGTAATGCAATAAAATGCAAATTAATTACTTAAAAATCATACAATGTGATTTTCTGGATTTTTGTTTTAGATTCCGTCTCTCACAGTTGAAGTGTACATATGATAACAATTACAGACCTCTACATGCTTTGTAAGTAGGAAAACCTGCAAAATCAGCAGTGTATCAAATACTTGTTCTCCCCACTGTAGGTCTACTGGAGAATATTGCAGCAAGTCAAATGCCACGAGACAAAAATATGTCCAAGCGCAAGCAATATTTTAGACAAAATATGTGTGGGGAAAAATAAACATTTAGATTATTTGCTTACATTCTAAATCGCAGCATGTGCTAAGATAATCATCAGAAATGCCCCAAAAATACGAAAAAAAGCTGAACATAGTAAGGACTGAGAAGTTGGGAACGCAGGAATGTTGGAGTCAGGCCACCTTTAACTTGGAACGCTGTCCCTAAGCAATGGCTTGGCATCAGATTTCTGGGACAATAATAAAATGCCATGCCAGTTATTTCAGTCCCAGACCCACATCATAACGACGTATAAAGATCTGATAGACAATAGTTTCAGGCTGCCTTTCGGCTTTCAGGGCGGCATCCCATCCGGAGCGCTTTTGGGGGACAGTGACAGGATCACTGTCCTATGGTGTCACTGTGTTTTGCTCTTGGTGTGGCGAGCGAGTGGGAGGGGTCAACCATCCCATTTTAGGTACCAGCGAGCTGGCGTTTTTGTTTAACCAATAAGTGTTCCTGAGTTTTGGACACGAAACTCAGGGGGGAGGGGGAGGGGGAGGGGGTGATCGTTACTTGACAACAAATTCACACTTCGACCGTTAACGGGGCAGCCGGTAAGAAAGAGTTATAGAGAGAGAGAGAGAGAGAGAGAGAGAGAGAGAGAGAGAGAGAGAGAGAGAGAGAGGAGAGTGAAGGAGAGAGAAGGAGCGAGAGAGAGGAGAGAGTAAGAGAGAGAGAGAGAGAGAGAGAGAGAGAGAGAGAGAGAGAAGGATTAAGGGGCTTAGGTAAAAGCCAGACACCTGGCCCGCTCTCATTAAGTAATGTGCAGGTTAATTCCTTTTTGGGGTCCCATTTTTTGGGGCCTGTGTGCTCACAGTATGCGTTTGTTTAATGCAGCGCTGAAAAGCGGCAGCAGGTGTGTGTGTGTGTGTGTGTGTGTGTGTGTGTGTGTGTGTGTGTGTGTGTGTGTGTGTGCGTGCGTGTCTGTATGCGTACGTGCGCGCACCTTAGCCAGGGGGATCCGGGGAGGCCAGGAGTGGAGGTATGCCTTTCAGGGCACGTGTCACACTGGCAAGGTCAACCAATGTCAGAGAAAGGGGAAATCCAGATTCCAGACCTGCTCTGAAAACATGCCTGGAAGCAAATTACTGTAGGTTAGTACATTTTAAGCACTGGCAGCCTTGTCCCCTATGATTTCATACACTTTGCCTCAAGTTCATTTTGACAGCTCATAATGGGTGGGGGCAGGTGAGGTTGCAAGTCAAACTCTTCTTTCACTCAGCCTGCTGTCAGAGCAACATTTTCCTAAAACAAATGTTAAACACTTTGGGCCTATTATTACTACATTATGTTCCAGTATGGCTATCTACTCCAGATAAATTGGAATAGGGCCGGTTTTCGGAATCACATCAACAACTGAAAAGAAAGCATCATTTCCCACTTCATTTCCCTAAATTGGGATGACCTCACGGTTAGATGCGGCCTCCTGGCTGTGGTCCACTACGGTTCATTTGGCGGGAACAGCTGGACTGGGACCTTGTGTTTGATCTCATTCTAGCTCGAGAGGTCGGGTTCTGTTGTAGACCACCCCATTAAAATCCCATCAGTCAGTCCTTCACTCCCCTCTCTCAGCCCCAGAGCCAAAGCTCTCCCTGCTATGGGCCCACCTACCACTGCCTAGCCTCACACTCTCCTCATCAGGACATAGTCAGTGACAGTCCGTGTGTGTTCTAGGCCTGGAGAGGGATGCTATAAGCTCAAAACATTCAAATGCAATACAACATAGTGAGTGGACCTGTCAAATAAGAAATGGAGACAGGGCCGACTCTAGCCTTTTGGGGGCCCTAAGCGAGAATTTTCCCCTCATGGAAAAACATTTTAGTGGCCCTCCTCTTGACGGTGGAGAGAAAAATGTATGTTTTAAAGTTCATTTTCTGCAATTCTACACATTTTTCCATGGGGCACAGAGAAAATGTTGCAGTTTTAAAAGGCCCAGTGCAGTCAAAAATGTGATTTTCCTGTGTTTTATATATATTTCCCACACTATGAGGTTGGAATAATACTGTGAAATTGTGAACATAATGATAATTCCCTGTTAGTGTAAGAGCTGTTTGAAAAGACTGCCTGAAAGTTAAGCTTGTTTTGGAGGGATGGAGTTTTGGCCTTCCATGATGACATCACCATGCGGTAAATTAGTTAATAGACCAATAAGAAAGACAGTTCCGAACCTCTCTGTCAATAACAACTAATTTTCAGTTTTCCCCTCCCCACTCAGACCACTCTCAGAAATTGCTCTTTGCCAAGAAGCTATTTTTGTTTATTTTTGACCATTTGAATTGAAAACATTCACATTAAGGTACTTAATTGTTACCCAGAAATGATTTGATATTAAGATAATAAATAAATAAATCCTGTCTGCATTGAACCTTTAAAGCAAGTTTTCTGCAATTCTACACATTTTGCCATGGGGTTGAGAGAAAACTGCATTTGTTTACACATTTCCTACAATTGTACAAATTTTGACATGGGGCAGAAATATTTGTTGTTGTTGCAGTTTTACAGCTAATTTCATGCAATTCTACACATTTTGTAGTGACTTATGCCATGCTATTATGATATCTGAGTGAGAATGACTAACAAAATCAATGGGGCCCCCTAGAGGTCAGCGCCCCTGGGCATGTGCCCTGCATGCCCGGTCGGTATTCGGCCATGATTTCTACAAGTGTAGATAGCTGGCTAGACTAACTACCAGTCTAAAAATAGTTAGCTGACATGGGTCAGCTGACATGAGTGACTGACAGTGACTGACATAAGAGAAACACTGCTGATGCAAATTGCATTTTGTGTATTCTACTATTCTTACTCTCAATACTAAGTTGAGACCACGACTGAGTTCCTAAAAACAATAATAATAATGTTTTCAACTAGACGTTGAACTGACATCTGTGCCCAGTGGGTTGTCTGGCTGGAAAACAACTTCAGTCAATATTTCTCTCATTCTACCCACATCTGCTCATATTTCGCTCAGATTCTCTCCATATCTCTCCCCTCTCTCTCTCTCCCCCTCCATCTCCCCTCTCTATCTCCTTCCTCCCGCTCTCTCTTTCACTCCTTTTCTTTCTCTATTCATCTCCCCCCTCACTCTCTGACATGCACCAACACGCACAGTGCCCAGTGGACAGGAGTTCTGAGCTAAGCAGAGAGGTGTGGACAGGAGAGGTGAGGAGAGGAGGAGGGGAGAGAGCCGGAGGGATGGGAGGTGTTCTTCACCAGGAGGATTGAAGGAGGGTGGAACTTGGACTCCACAAGGCCAGACCTTGTCAGCACCAGCCAGACAAAGCCACCGATCACGTGACACCATCAATTCCTATGTGACGACTCAATAGCGCATGGAAGCCAAATGGAGATAGTTAAGATGGCGTCTCATGGAGACAACATGCACAGTTTGAACTACTCCAGGAAGTGATGTTGCAGGCTAGCCAAGTTGTTCTGCGGGAGTTAGTCGAGGGAGGCCCCGCTCTCTCGCTTCCCCAGATGTTTAGTTAATTTCATTCTGATCTCTTTTGCATTATTGTAGCCTTTTTATGTAGCCTGTCAACTATGTGTCTGTCTATCCCTGTTCTCTCCTCTCTGCACAGGCCATACAAACGCTTCACACCGCGTGGCTGCTACCACTCTAATCTGGTGGTCCCTGCGCGCACGACCCACGTGGAGTTCCAGGTCTCCGGCAGCCTCTGGAACTGCCGTTCTGCGGCCAACAAGGCAGAGTTCATCTCAGCCTATGCTACCCTCCAGTCTCTCGACTCTTGGCGCTGACCGAAACATGGATTACCACAGAAAACACTGCTACTCCTACTGCTCTTTCCTCGTCTGATCATGTGTTCTCGCATACACCGAGAGCGTCTGGTCAGCGCGGCGGTGGCACAGTAATCCTCATCTCTCCCAAGTGGATATTCTCTCTTTTCCCCCTGACCATCTGTCTATCTCCTCATTTGAATTCCATGTTGTCACAGTCACTAGCCCATTCAAGCTTAACATCCTTGTCATTTATCGCCCTCCAGGTTCCCTTGGAGAGTTCATCAATGAGCTTGACGCCTTGATAAGTTCCTTTCCTGAGGATGGCTCACGCCTCACAGTTCTGGGTGACTTTAACCTCCCTACGTCTGCCTTTGAATTATTTCTCTCTGCCTCCTTCTTTCCACTCCTTTCCTCTTTTGACCTCACCCTCTCACCCTCTCCCCATACTCACAAGGCAGGCAATAAGCTTGACCTCATCTTTACTAGATGCTGTTCTTCTACTAATCTCACTGCAACTCCCCTCCATGTCTTTGTATCCTTTTCTCTCTCGCTCTCCTCCAACACTACTCACTCTGCCCCTACTCAGATGGTAATGTGCCGTCACAACCTTCGCTCTCTCTCTCCCGCTACTCTCTCCTCTTCCATCCTATCATCTCTTCCCTCTGCTAAATCCTTCTCCCTCCGGTCTCCTGATTCTGCCTCCTCGACCCTCCTCTCCTCCCTTTCTGCATCTTTTGACTCTCTATGTCCCCTATCCTCCCGGCCGGCTCGGTCCTCCCCTCCTGCCCCGTGGCTTGACGACTCATTGTGAGCTCACAGAACAGGGCTCCGGGCAGCCGAGCAGAAATGGAGGAAAACTAGACTCCCTGCGGACCTGTCATCTTTTCACTCCCTCTACTTTTTCTTCCTCCGTTTCTGCTGCTAAAGCCACTTTCTACCACTCTACATTTCAAGCCTCTGCCTCTAACCCTAGGAAGCTCTTTGCCACCCTCTCCTCCCTGCTGAATCCTCCTCCTCCTCCCTCCTCCCTCCTCCCTCTCTGTGGATGACTTTGTCAACCATTTTGAAAAGAAGGTTGACGACATCCGATCCTCATTTATTAAGTCAAATGACACCGTTGGTCCTGCTCACACTGCCCAACCCTATGCTTTGACTTCTTTCTCCCCTCTCTCTCCAGATGAAATCTTGCGACTTGTAATGGCCGGCCGCCCAACAACCTGCCCGTTTGACCCTATCCCCTTCTCTCTTCTCCAGACCATTTCCGGAGACTTTCACCCTTACCTCACCTCGCTCATCAACTCATCCTTGACCACTGGCCATGTCCCTTCCGTCTTCAAGAGAGCAAGAGTTGCACCCCTCCTCAAAACCCCTACACTCGATCCCTCCGATGTCAACAACTACAGACCAGTATCCCTTCTTTCTTTTCTCTCCAAAACTCTTGAGCGTGCCGTCTCTAGCCAACTCTCCTGCTATCTCTCTCAGAATTACCTTCTTGATCCTAACCAGTCAGGTTTCAAGACTGGTCATTCAACTGAGACTGCTCTTCCCCGTATCACGGAGGCTCTCCGCACTGCCAAAGCTAACCCTCTCTCCTCTGCTCTTATCCTTCTAGACCTATCTGCTGCCTTTGATACTGTGAACCATCAGATCCTCCTCTCCACCCTCTCCGAGTTGAGCATCTCCGGCGCTGCTCACTCTTGGATTGCGTCCTACCTGACAGGTCGCTCCTACCAGGTGGCGTGGCGAGAATCTGTCTCCGCACCACGTGCTCTCACCAATGGTGTCCCCCAGGGCTCAGTTCTAGGCCCTCTCCTATTCTCTTTATACACCAAGTCACTTGGCTCCGTCATATCCTCACATGGTCTCTCCTATCATTGCTACGCAGACGACACACAATAAATGTTCTCCTTTCCCCCTTCTGATAACCAGGTGGCGAATCACATCTCTGCACGTCTGGCAGACATATCAGTGTGGATGTCGGATCACTACCTCAAGCTGAACCTCGGCAAGACGGAGCTGCTCTTCCTCCCGGGGAAGGACTGCCCGCTCCATGATCTCGCCATCACGGTTGACAACTCCATTGTGTCCTCCTCCCAGAGTGCAAAGAACTTTGGCGTGACCCTGGACAACACCCTGTCGTTCTCTGCTAACATCAAAGCGGTGACCCGATCCTGCAGGTTCATGCTCTACAACATTCGCAGAGTACAACCATACCTTAGACAGAAAGCGGCACAGGTCCTAATCCAGGCACTTGTCATCTCCCGTCTGGATTACTGCAACTCGCTGTTGGCTGGGCTCCCTGCCTGTGCCATTAAACCCCTGCAACTTATCCAGAACGCTGCAGCCCATCTGGTGTTCAACCTTCCCAAGTTCTCTCACATCACCCCGCTCCTCCGCACACTCCACTGGCTTCCAGTTGAAGCTTGCATCTACTACAAAACCATGGTGCTTGCCTACGGAGCTGTGAGGGGAACGGCACCTCCTTACCTTCAGGCTCTGATCAGACCCTACACCCAAACGAGGGCACTACGTTCATCAACCTCTGGCCTGCTAGCCCCCCTACCTCTACGGAAGCACAGTTCCCACTCAGCCCAGTCAAAGCTATTCGCTGCTCTGGCACCCCAATGGTGGAACAAGCTCCACCACGACGCCAGGACAACGGAGTCACTGACCACCTTCCGGAGACACTTTAAACCCTACCTCTTTAAGGAATACCTGGAATAGTATAATAGTAATCCTTCTACCCCCCTTTACTACCACTGTCTTTTGTCTAAACTAACACCTGACTTATCTCACCTGCTAGCACTGACTTGTTTAAAGAAATGTACTTATTGTGATTGAGATGTAGTTGTCCCTGATTGCACTGACTTTGCTCACAACTGCTTGTTTGAAGAAGTGTACTTACTGTGATCAAGATGTGGTTGTCCCACTGGCTATCCTAAGTTGAATGCACCAATTTGTAAGTCGCTCTGGATAAGAGCGTCTGCTGAATGACTTAAATGTAAAATGTTAATGTAAATGCTGCCCCCTCTTATTGAGTAACTCAAATTGAAGGCCAACCGGGGAACTGCAGGCTGCCATAAACAACCACAGTAAATTATCCTTATAACCTCTTGTGTGTGTGACTTTTTAATAATCGGTTCAGGGACATACATCTGGTGTATTAGAAGAAATGATTGGTACAATGATTGTCTTCAAAACAATTTTTTATTTCCAGTCATTATAATGGGGGATACTGTTTTCTGCCTTGAACTTCCGTGGCTTCAATATGAGGGAGCAGTCATTCTCCCCTGACATGAACACACACACACACACACACACACACACACACACACACACACACACACACACACACACACACACACACACACACACACACACACACACACACACACACACACACACACACAGACACACACACACACACACACACACACACACACACACACACACACACACACACCCCTCTAGGCCACCTGGGTAATATAGCCATACCCGTCCCACCCCTTTACACCTCCCCTTCCCCCACCATATCCCACTCACCTTACCCCATCCCACCCACCCCACCCCATCCCACCCCCCTCACCTCATCCCACTCCCCTCACCTCATCCCACCCCCCTCACCCCATTCCTCTCCTCACACCCCAGAGGGGGGCTAATTGGCCTGTGTGATCTCCTCTTTTTCACCTCTGACCCCCTGATGCTAGAATAACAACCCCCCACCACCCCCAACACTTTGCCCCAATTAGGTGGGTCCTGTTCCCCCTCGCCAGTGACAGATGAGAGGTCACGGGGGTTGGAGGACCCACATGTTAGTTTTCCCTCTCTGGGTCCAGTGAAGCATGGAAAGTAGCTGGACAACATAAACAGCTTTAGCGGTGAGGATACCAAAGGTTAAACAGAAAGTAGTGTTGACTTAAAATAGGAAGTAGTGTTGACTTAAAATAGAAAGTAGTATTGACTTAAAATAGGAAGTAGTATTGACTGAGGAAAATAGTGACAGGTAGAAAGGCAGGTAGGGGAGGGGAGAGAGAATACATTCTAGAGATAGAGGTACAGAAATGTAGGGAGACAGCAAAAGGGCAAAAGGACTAATGAGAATGTGTTAGAGAGCTAGAAAGGGAGAACAGTGAGAGTGAGAGAGAGCGAGAGCGATAAAGCTTTGTGCTCACTGAGTTGAAACCAATGGAACACACAGAGGAAGAGTGGCAGGGAAATTGAGAGTTTTAGAAGGAGGGACCACTGTTCACATGGCACAGCTAGAGAGCACTAGACAGACAGGAGGAGAGAGAGCTTATAGACAGAAAGCAATACAGCTTTGCTCACTGAGCAGAAACCAAGTCTTTCCCCTAACCTCCCCATAATAAAATCACAATCTCAGAGTCTTAACCCAGCGAATCAAGGTGTTCGGGGCTCACCTCTCCTCTCCTTAGTTTGGTGTGTTTCGTCCACTAGCTAATGGGGAGCAGATGTGGAGGTATTTCACAAGTGTGGCTTCGGAAAACATTCCTGCACATAAATCCAATTAACTTGAAAACTGGACACAGACAGGCGACCGCCTGCTCCAAATCCAGTTGACTTAGGTAATGTAGTTAGAAGGACGAACAACAGAGGATGGATAGATACAGACAGCCTACGTTGTGGCGTTAGGGCCTACGTCAAGGCTAAAGGCTAATTGATTTAGCACGCTGAAGCTGAAGTAAGCTAAAGTAAACTGCCATGGTAATTCACACGCGTCACTGTTTTGGTTTGTCTGGAAGTTGTCAAAGGTCAAAGCATGAGACAGACACATTTGTAGCTGGTGGTCACTTGAGTTGCAAAACCCAGGGTGTTGCACACATGCTGGCTGACTAAACAAGGGTGAGCATCCCTTTCTCTGGGGGCAGCAGAAAGTCTGGGTGAAGATCCAAGACTTTACCTCTAATAGCAGATATAGGATCAGATCTCCCAAACCCTAACCACTACACTGAACACAAACATCTGACTCTGGACCAGCAGTTATGGGCAACTTCTACCAACAGTGCTTCGGCTAAGTTGGGCGACCATCACTGGGCTGAAAAAAACTATTAGTTGGTGTGGCAGCAGCTGCAAGGCTGTCTGGCACCTCATTCACAGCTAACTGGCTCCACGTGTGTAGGGGGACAAGCCTTAATAAATTAGCCTAGCCCCCTCTTCCCCTCTTCCCCCCTTCCCCCTTGCCCACCATAGACCCCCATCCACCCCTGCCCTTGGCGCAAGGCCCTTTTAGTGGCACAGCGGGACTGTGGTGGTCTTGTGTGGCTTTATTAACTGGGGTGGGGCGCGGAGAGGTGAGATTGGGGGAGGGTGACAGGGAGGAGAGAGGGGTCCCACCAGGTGCTAATAGATTTCCTGTAGCTTTGAAACGTTTGGTTATGCGGGTCCCCTGGAATGGCGTAGGGTTTCATCTGTGGCAAATTACCTGGACCGGGGTTTGACCTCCCTGCAACACACCTGGCCCAGACACACACTCCTGGACTGACACACATACCCGGACAGATGTGAATACACACACCCAGAAATACGCGCCTTCACACCTTTCCTCCATTCCTTAACTCCACCCACTCTCAGCCACCCACTCTCAAAAGACGTACACTTAAAAAAATTATACTCTCTCCACACGCATGGCTGTATGCCTCCTGCTTACCAAACAAACACATTAACACCTGATGCGCAAACAGTCACGTTTCAAAACTAGCCAACCTTTAGAGAGCTGCTGTGAGGGAGGCAGACTAGCGTGAGTTTGTGTTTCCCTCCCCGCATGTGTGTGTGAGTCTGTGTGTGTGAGTCTGTGTGGTTTTCTGTTGTGTGAGTGGTCCAGGCAGGGGGGGTCTGGCATTGGGACTGTGTGTATGAGTCAGCGCACTAAGTGACCTGAGGCAGGGGAGACAGTGTGTGTGGCTGCTACTCTCCAAAACAAGCAGCTGTGGGTCATCTCTGGGAGTCACACACACAAACAAGGTATACAGGGCTATCGTGTCAGAGGATGTTTATCTGAATGAGCAGGCAGCTTCCTGTGTGCCCCAGTCTCTGCCTCTTAATCACAGTCACGTTATTACGTTCTACGCACCAGGACTGCTGCCTCTCAGCCCCAATCACAGTCACACACACCTGGCCCTCACAGCTGAGGAAATAACTCACTCTGCTTGATCACAAAGATGTCTGGATGTCTGTTCTTTGTCTGCCTGTGTTATATCAGTGTCTAAGTCCTAGATTCAAGCAGATCAAGCGTTAACCTGCGATAGTCCACACCCGCATAGCTGGTGTTTTGGCAGTGTCGAAGGTGTATCTGTGTTAGAGCTGTCAAATCGGTGAGCAGCTGCTCTTGTGATCATTGTCATGAAGCCACACCGTCCCACTCGCGTTAGAAGTTCAGAAGGAGAAAGTGTAGCTATATAGAAATAATGATATTCAAATTGAAAATCATTAAACATAATAATGATTTCTATCAGCCTAGTCGAGGTGAAGATTACATCTCACATTCCAATAGTTGAACTTGTAAACAAGGCTGCAAGGGATTTCTATTAATGTGACTCTGTAAAGCCAATTGCAATGTCCGCTTTAGGTATAATGCCTGGAGCTGCTTGTGGATTTGACAGCGGGTGTTGGCTAGTGCGGATTTGATAGAATCTAGCCCTAACTCTGTCTGTCTGTATTATGTAATATACAGTAGCATTCACAAGTTTGGACACACCCACAAATTCTAGGGTTTTTCTTTATTTTTACTATTTTCTACATTGTAGAATCAAAACTATGAAATAACACTTATGGAATCATGTAATCAAATCAAATCAAATCAAATTGTATTTGCCACATGCGCCGAATACAACAGGTGTAGACATTACAGTAATATGCTTACTTACAAGCCCTTTACCAAAAATGCAGTTAAGAAAATAAAAAAGTAAATAAAAAATAAATAAGTAAAAAAAAAAAATTACAAATAATTAAAGAGCAGCAGTAAAATAAAATAACTGTAGGGAGGCTATATACAGTAACCAAAAAAAGTGTTAAAGAAAATATGTTATATTTGAGATTCTTCAAAGTAGCCACCCTTTGCCTTGATGACAGCTTTGCACACTCTTGGCATTCTCTCAACCAGCTTCATGAGGTAGTCACCTGGAATGCATTTCAATGAACAGGTGTGCCTTGTTAAAAGTACATTTGTGGAATTTCTTTCCTTCTTAATGCATTTGAGCCAATCAGTTGGGTTGTGACAAGGTAGGGGTAGTATACAGAAGACAGCCCTATTTGGTAAAAGACCATATTATACTATGGCAAGAACAGCTCAAATAAGCAAAGAGAAACGACAGTCCATCATTACTTTAAGACATGAAGGTCAGTCAATCCGGAAAATTTCAAGAACTTTGAAAGTTTCATCAAGTGCAGTCGCAAAAACCATCAAGCGCTATGATGAAACTGGCTCTCATGAGGACCTCCACAGGAAAGGAATATCCAGAGTTACCTCTGCTGCAGAGGATAAGTTCATTAGAGTTACCAGCCTCAGAAATTGCAGCCCAAATAAATGCTTCACAGAGTTCAAGTAACAGACACATCTCAACATCAACTGTTCAGAGGAGACTGTGTGAATCAGGCCTTCATGGTCGAATTGCTGCAAAGAAACCACTACTAAAGGACACCAATCAGAAGGAGAGACTTACTTGGGCCAAGAAACACGAGCAATGGACATTAGACCGGTGGAAATCTGTCCTTTGGTCTGATGAGTCCAAATTGGAGATTTTTGGTTCCAACCGCCGTGTCTTTGTGAGACGCAGAATAGGTGAATGGATGATCTCTGCATGTGTGGTTCCCACTGTGAAGCATGGAGGAGGATGTGTGATTGTGTGGGAGTGCTTTGCTGGTGACACTGTCTGTGATTTATTTAGAAATCAAGGCACACTTAACCAGCATGGCTACCACAGCATTCTGCAGCGATACACCATCCCATCTGGTTTGCGCTTAGTGGGACTATAATTTGTTTTTCAACAGGACAATGATCCAACACACCTCCTGGCTGTGTAAGGGCTATTTGACCAAGAAGGAATGTGATGGAGTGCTGCATCAGATGACCTGGCCTCCACAATCACCCGACCTCAACCCAATTGAGATGGCTTGGGATGAGTTGGACCGCAGAGTGAAGGAAAAGCAGCCAACAAATGCTCAGCATATGTGGGAACTCCTTCAAGACTGTTGGAAAAGCATTCCAGGTGAAGCTGGTTTAGAGAATGCCAAGAGTGTGTAAAGCTGACACCAAGGAAAAGGGTGGCTACTTTGAAGAATATAAAATATAAAATATATTTAGATTTGTTTAACACTTATTTGGTTACTACATGATTCCATATGTGTTATTTCATAGTTTTGATGCCTTCACTATTATTCTACAATGTAGAAAATAGTAAAAATAAAGAAAAACCCTTTTAATTTATACCAATTTGTAAGTCGCTCTGGATAAGAGCGTCTGCTAAATGACTTAAATGTAAATGTAAAAATGAATGAGTAGGTATGTCCAAACCTTTGACTGGTACTGTATATATAATCTGTCTGTCTGTCTGTCTTCTGCCTGTATGATTGTCCATCCAGCCTTCCATCCCTAAATCAACCCACCCACCCATCAGTGGAGGCTGCTGAGGGGAAAACGGCTCATAATAATGGCCAGAATGGAGCAAATGGAATGGTATTTGATATCGTTCTACTGATTCCGCTCCAGTCATTACCAACAGCCTGTTCTCCCTAAATAAGGTGCCACCAACCTCCTGTGCCACCCTCCCACCCATCCATCCATCCATCTCTCTCTGTTTACCCATCCATATAGCAAATATATGTGATTCTGTCTTACTGTTTATCAGTGTTGAGCTGAATCTCAGGAGTGAGTCAAAGAACTACACTTCCCAGAGTGCACCAGCAGCAGCAAACCGGCTGCTTGTCACCTGATCAATCATTTTCACTGATCTGGAGCACCTGTGAAGGCATGGAGGGGCTTAGTCATTCAGAAGAACAAACTTCAGAGAGAAGACTCCAAGTTCACTCACAGGTTCAGTCCAAAGACGCCAATGGTAAAAGGCTTAAATGGTTAATTAATTTAAGTTATTTAGAATGTTTATTTAAATGTTGAAACTAATTTAAGTTCATTAAAATGTTTCATTAAAATGGTAACTTTTTGTTCTGTCTTTAAAGGTTTACAACCTAATTTACTGGCTAATTTACTGGACAGACCAATCAACTGAAAGCAAAAAAAAAAAAAAAAAGATTAAGTCTGAAATTTGAGTTGTCCCTGTGACCTTTGGATGGTGAACAAGAGGAGGACTTGACAATCAGTGGTTCAACAGTTCAACACACATACCACATTCTTTCACAACACAATGGGCATTTCCCTTTTCCTTTACGTCTGTACACAAACCACATCTTCTTTCCTTCCCTTGTCTCTATGACCTGCTGGCCTCCAGTCATTATTCCAGCTAAGAGAGTTGACGTGCGGGCGCCAGTCACGCCAGTAATTTTTGTCAGTGTAATGAGAACCACATCAAACTATCAGCGCTGGTCATTCTGCTCAATGAGGCGGGACTGGATCAGGCTGGACCACATCTGCCTGGGGGTATGATACATTAGGTGGGCGATTCACTTTCACGATGGCCTGAACATGAAAGGAACATGAAAAGGGAGCACTACCAGACTGCAGCGATTTACAGCCAAGAATGTGCTGAAACAACCAGCAGAAGAGTCACCCAGCAACAGTTAGTGAGAGCTGAAGGTAGAGCTACCGCAGTGCAGAGATTGGGGAGTGGTTGCACAGGTGTAGGGGAGTTTGGAATGGATGTCATATTGTAGGGAAGGTGGGGGGCTGCACCAAGGGGGATGGGGGGCTTGTGGTTACCACCAAACACACCGCAAAACTTCTAAACCTTGGCAGGTTATCTACTGTGGCAGGTGGCCCAAAATAAGTGGTTGCTACAAAGCATCTGTGCCCTATAGCTTAAAAGATGACCTGTAATCATTATAGGTAAATGTAACTGGTCTCCAATTCTGTGGCTAACTCTAAGAGGCCCACTTCCATAAACACAAGTCTTCTGGCAGGATATGATGTCCTCAATGTTTCTGCCTGTCAGTGGTGGCTGGTACTAGGGCTGTTACGTGACCGTATTACCACCACACCGGCGGTCACGACTCATGAAAACAGAGTGATGGCCTCTATTAAAAAGAGGAGGATCCCATCGGCTTTCAATAGGCTAGGCCTACTATATTTATTTCTCAACTTCCTAATATTAAGCACATTACTTCTCTTTACAACAAGAGTATAGCCTACCTGGATGGAATGAAAATTAACCACGGGAAAAGCATCGTCCATTCGCTATTTAAGTGCATAGATGGCATGTATTTTTTCCCCATGCCCCTGTTTCGAGACAGGTGCATGATAATGGTCCATTCTAAATAAAAACAAATTGCACACATATTATTTAGTATATGTAAAGACAAGATTAAATCAAGAATAGTCTGATGGGTGACAATATTAGCCTATCACTTGTGAATTATATATTATCACTTGTAAATGATGCCCATCTTAAGGCAAGAATCAGCGATTTCCTTTTTTTTGCGACTTTTTCAAATCATAGTCACACACCTCACGTAACCTAGACAATAGGCCTATATGTTTTGATAAGGCTAGTATCACAACTAAAGTGGCCAAATAACTTCTTAAAATGAAGCACATTAATCCGCTTTACAATCAGCTCTACAGGGTATAGAGTTTAAAGTTTGGGGAAGATCATTTTCACCATAAAAATGCACCTTTATAATAAAAGCATTATATGTATAATCGCATTTGCGGTCACTTTTGAGAATGGTGTTTTCCTGCTAATGGAACATTCTCGCTTATAGCCTACTGCTGTGTGCGCATTGCTGCGTTTATAATGTGAAGAAATAGCCTAATAGTTTATCAAAATTTTTAGCTAAATGTTCTGATCTGTTGCATCAGGCTCATTGCTTAAAACAAGGTTTTTGATACTAGTGGTTGTATTCATTTGTGATCTATCGCATCCCACAACTGTCCCAGACTATGTTTGGAATATTTATTTCTCGCACAGAATGAATATGTCAACTTTTGAACTATGGGGGATAGTAGATTAACATAGGCTAGTGCTTTTGCTGTTTGTTAGGCCTACTCATCTTGTTGGCAGACGAAAAGTAAATGTGGACAGTTCTTCCAGTATCTTCAATATGCGCCTTGAAATTGGATAAGGACACGCGCAATTATGTCCCGGATGTGTGTCTTCACTTGTAGCCTGTGAGAAAGACCCTATCACATGACAGAGAACCATGTGAGTGAGAGGTGCTTGGGCACCAGCTGGGAGAAGGGAAATATAATTATTATATTCAGCCCAAGGGCACAACGGCCGCTGGCCGCAAAAGGCATGGATTTTTTTGCGGGGCATTACGGCCACACAAATGGGATGCAGCCAGTAAATTCGAGGCATTATCAAGTGCTTGTCAAATTGTGAATGAGAGACTGATGAAGTGTGTACAGCCTGCGCAAAAAACAAAGCCTTTCATGCGACTATTTTCAAATCATCATTAGAGTCGCATCATGCAGCCTTAGAATGTCAAAAAAATCTAAACATATAGCCCAACATTTCTTTCACAACTAAAGTTACATAAATAACTCTAAATTAAGCCTATAGAAGTACCTGTTTCTTTGTTAACTGCTCAACACAGAATAGCCGCATGTGCGTACTCCCTCAAATCGTTTGGAGAAAATATCCTTTCTATTTTATTCAGCTATGTTCAATTGTATTCTTCATACAATAAAATAATATAAAATAATGGCACGGAATTCTAAGCAAATCTTGTCTGCTAAATGAACTAGTGTAGCCCACAGCCATATGGCATAGTCAGATCAGGGCTTAACATAAGGACAACTCAGAGCATGCTATTCTGTTCTTCTGAAATATACTACATTTTCTTCATATCATGTTTCTTTAGACCTGTCTAAAATAAATAATGGATTTATTGTGATGGTGTAGGCTATATTACATGGATTTTTTTAGACTTTTAAAAATGTAGATGTTCCAATGGTCTGCATCAGTGGCTTGTAGGCTATGTGTGAAAGCCAGGAGATGCTAAATGTGTTTATGTTAATTACCGGTCAATTACCGTGAGAGTGGCAGTTATTTGCTTGAAAATCACCGGCTATCAACATTTCATGACCTCCACAGCCCTAGCTGTTACCACTTTAAATCGGAGGACGGGCTCAATGGATGGAATGGAATAAATGGAACGGTATCAAAAACATTGTTTCTGTGGGTTTAATACCATTTCAGTAATTCCATTCCAGTCATTTCTATGAGCCTTCCTCCTCTTACCAGCCTCCACTGTATTCAACAGGCAGTGCCTGTTCTAAAAAGGCTGCCTGGCCTTGTATGCTATCCCGATGGGCCCCCCGACGCAGGAAACCTGCGTAAACGTTTACTGTAGTCTTCTCTCTTTTACATGTAATCTAATCTCTAATGATGACTGGAATAGTGAGCTGTGGAGCTGCGAGCTGCGGACCAAGGACCTCGAGGGCACTGGCCAGCTACAGTCCTAAGAGAGGTGATGTACTAACAGACCCCGGGAAAAACAAACACAATCTAAATATAGACGTCTCAGCTTTCCTAAATTGGGGTCCCAATCCCCATTCCCTTTCAAATCTCATAGGGTTCAAATGTTGACCACCGTCATTACAACGTCACAAGACCGTAATGGCGGTCCCGACAAAGGCAAGTGAAACGTGCTTACGAGGCCTTTAGAAAAGGAAATCCGAAGCTATGTCAAATCTGGAGATCTGCAAACAAACACGGTTCTATAGAAACACAATGGACTTCAATAGGGATGTTAATAATGCCTTAAAGTTGCACTGAGAAGCCGGGAGACTAGTTTTGAAATGGGCTTAACCAAAACCTCATCAGTCTTGGTGGTCTGATCTTCTCTGTCTTTTGTCGGTTGAGGTTTAGAATGTTGCTTTTTCTGCAGCTCTCGACAGCTTCCCACAAAGCTGTTCTCTCACCATCTATCCCCACAACAACTACACAGAACCTAATATATCTTTGGGTTTCTCTGAGTCATTGTTAGGGGGCTTGATATTCTAGTCAGTATGATTTAATTGTGGGTACTTACGTCTTTGGTTGTCTCAACACATATAGTTTAACACTTCTCAATTGTAGGCATATTTCAAATTACATAGTCTTAAACGATTGACCATATCCCCATTAGCCAGTGTTATAGTTTTTAAGAATAAATGTTAAGGTGAACGCATTAGCTCATTCTAAAGGGATTACGTAACAGCCTATCAGCATGTAAATATTGTGCCAACATTCTGTCCCACCAGTGAAGTGCAACTAATAGACTCCATTTAAACAGTGCATTAGGCTTAACTCACCTAAACCACCACCAACGTGCAGTTCCACCATCTCTGTGAAGCTTGGCGGCCATTTTGAATCTTTGTTTCTGTTCACTAGTAATGAAATACATTTGTTTATGCAAACATATCGTAGGGCATCCAGTGACTGCAGTTCCCGTCAGATATGGATCAACACAAAGCTGCAAGCCGAAACTCAGATAACAATGAAAAACACAACACGACCAGCAACCCATAACATAAACTGGAGGGGGCCATCTTGGAAAACAGACACAGAGAGCAGAGCCTCTATCAACGAGTTCTTAGTGTCATGTTGAGGTGACCAGAGGCGTCATGCCTATATAGATATTTTTTGTTGTTGTTTCTCTGTAATATTACTAGCCACCTAGCAATTTTATGAAGTTGGCTTTAGCTAGCCAAGATAGGTTCCCAATCTCTCAAACTCATAACTAGCTACCAATATGCCATTTCAGGCTATCAATCAAGTTAGAGCAGCTAGCTTGTCTGACTACAGGTTACTGCCAAAATAAAGGAAACACTAACATAAAGTGTCTTAATAGGGCGTTGGGCCACCAAGAGCCAGAACAGCTTCAATGCACCTTAGCATAGATTCTACAAGTGTTTGGAACTCTATTGCAGGGATGCGACACCATTCTTTCACAATAAATTCCATAACTTTGTGTTTTGTTGATGATGGTGGAAAACGCTGTCTCAGGCGCAGCTCCAGAATCTCCCATAAGTGTTCAATTGGGTTGAGATCTGGTCATTAAACCATTCAGTGACCACCCGTGCCCTGTGGAGGGGGCATTGTCATCCTATGGGGGCATAGCAATGGTAGCCAAAATAATGGCCTGCCCAGCATTTTTATACATGACCCTAAGATGTTAATTAACTCAGGAACCACACCTGTATGGAAGAACCTGCTTTGGGATGTTAATTGCTTAATTAACTCAGCACCTGCTTTCAATATACTTTGTATCCCTCATTTACTCAACTGTTTCCATTATTTTATGTAGTTACCTGTCCTTTAACAAGCAATAACTAACTGTACTAAATAAGACTCACATTCCTTTCATTATTTTACCCAGATTTTAGTAGAGATGCAGAGAAGCATATTAAGTTTCTTCAAAAATGCAAATCAATTTATAACATTTTTCACATGCGTTTTTCTGGATTTTTTTTTTGTTATTCTGTCTCTCACTGTTCAAATAAACCTACCATTAAAATTATAGACTGATCATGTCTTGTCAGTGGGCAAACGTACAAAATCAGCAGGGGATCAAATACTTTTTTCCCTCACTGTACATGCTCATGACAAGTCCTACAATGTATTGTAATGCATTATAACTGGATGATTTAGGTAAATTTAGGTAAAAAAGCATCTATTTACTAAAACATATTCCAGTGAAAGAGTAGAGACTGCAGACTGAGCATGCAGTCTAGTTTGAAATATAGGTCAAGGGATTGGATGTATCACGTGTCAAAAGGTCAGTCAAAATGTGAAGTGATATGTCCAATGAACGTTTGCCAACTAACGTTATGGGACTCTACTCAGCTCTACCATTTGCTGCTGAAAGCTATGGCATTTCACTGCCGAGTTTGACCTTCACTACGCCCTACTACAGACTCTATACAATGTTTATCGTTTATCTTTATAGTTTATGATATTATTATGACTTCTTACAAAGAGATAATAAGGGAACGACTGAGCGCTTTGGTCGTAATTGTTATGGTCAATTTCCTGCTCGGGGTCTGTAAAATATGTAATTTCATATTATTGCTCTCCGCTTAGTCATTTCCACAGCTGTGCTACCAATAATAAAGACTGCTTTATTAATCATAAATACTAAAGGCATTGTAATTGGACTCATTAAAATGTCCCTTAGCACCAGAGAGACTTAAGTGTTCCTTCATGGGGCCTGCAGTATATCATACAGCATAAGGGACAATTTTAACGTCGATCATAAAGAGTAAAAAGAGCATGTAGTCCGTCTTTGGGGAGCTGTGAGGGAGTATGTGGCAAAGGATGTGGACTTGACAGCAGCTGGTTTCAGGTTCAAGTCCAAGAAGGACCTCTGCTACCGACTAAGTCAATTTACATTCGATAAACATACTGTCGGAGAAGGGGGGATGAAACTGTACCTGAAAAAGCTGGAGCTCTCCATTCTTCCTAAATGTGTCTGCTAAACAAATTCAATGTCATAACCTCAGAGATATATAGATACTCTTCACTTTCACTTCCTGGATGTTGTTGTTGGCCCGGCTTCAATTCTCATAGCTGATTGGTCGGTGGGAGTCACTGGGGGACACTGGGATAGCAGACTGCAGCTTCTTTCAGTTTCTCACACACACTTCGTGGGGAAAAGTTGGAAATGTGTTTTGGCAACATGACAATAACAGTAATTCAATCTGGATTGGGGAGGAAAGGGCCCAGAATTGCAAGAGGACACCATGCAACATATAATAATTAGAAAGTTTTATTCTGAATATACTGTATTTGCACATGAATAAACATTTTCCAGGATTATAAACATTATTATTTTCTTTCTTTCGGCCGAGAATAATAACAGTATTGTACAAATGTATACATGACTGATTCGGGCGAATCAAGTTCCACAAAAGTGTAACATCTTAGAAGCACAATCAAGGGAGATTGACGGGGAGGCCCACCAATAGCCTGCCAAAAGGGCGGCTGGCAAGGGAAGATTGGTCGACAGGTCCACCAATGGTCTGCCATGAAAACGCTGGCAGAGAAAGATTGAGGGGCAGTCCCACCAATAGTCTGACATAGTGCGGCAGGCATGGGACACTCCCCTTAAAACACACACTGAGCGTTCTTGAGAAAAGAGTCCAGAAAAAGCATAACCCACACAATCCACACAGAGAGCACCACAGCACCGAAAAACACTTCCAATCACTTTGCTAATATGTTATTCCTGAGGTGACAGCATCTGATTTTAGCACTTCGAGTGGCATGGAATAACCCAACACCATTTCCCAAAAGTCTGGTATTAAATGTGACAACCTGTGATGAGAGGAAAAAAATATGCATTGTCACATACACCAGATAGGTGCAGTGAAATTAGTTGTTTTACAGGGTCAGCCATAGTAGTATGGCCCCCCTGGAGCAAATTGGGTTAGGTGCCTTGCTCAAGGGCAAATTGACAGATTTTTCACCCTGTCGGCTCGGGTATTCGAACCAGTGACAACACGATGCCCAGCTAGTGTAACATCCAATTGGCTCAAAGAAGATGACCGATTGACACATGGCTTTAACCAATCAAACGAGTGTGCACTGCATTTTAAACACCACACCAGCCAACAGGGGTTCCTCTACTGAGCTCACTCAGACCAGGGTGGTACCAAATACTGTCTCCTCAAGAAAAAGGCAGTAGAAGCTGTATCGTTATCATATCATGAACAAACACCCGACAAGTATAATGCTTCCCATCCCAACGTTACACAATAAAGCAGGAACACACAGAGGATAATTTATCTCATTGCCTACCACTGATATCATGGCATTATCATGCAGCACAGGGAAAATAGATAGGAGATTTGCATTTATTCAATCGTAAACATTGCATAAACGTTAGTAATAGGTTTCCCAGTAAACAGAGAAAGAGAGTCCTATGGCACTTGATATTCTTGAGTGTTCGTTGATATTGAGGATCTTAAATACCAGTATGTTAGTTAGTTTCACCACAGAATATTGAAACAACCAATACGGGACCCTAAACGGCACCTCAGACCACTCGTATAGTTTCGGACATGACAGAAGTCTGCCTTTGGTGATGGTGCTCTAGTTTCACCTCATAACATATGGGCAAATAATCCTAGCTTAAGACTGGGATCATAACAAAAGTCCCCTTCCCCTTCTGTGTTTCAGAGAAATGGAAAAAGCCCAGATGGATTTTATTCTGGGTGACGTAAGAACGCTTTTGTAATGATAACTTACGCAATGATAATGAGGGGGGAGGGAGGGAGAGAAGTATTACAATGGCACTAGAGACCACACAGCGTAATCATGTGGTTTCCTAATTCTACATTGAATTGACTGTGTGATTTCCTGAGTCCATATGCCTCTGTTTTCAATGGAAACGATGCGTGAATGTTTCTGACATTACCCCAGGGCTCCTTTAAAGTCACTGTTTTGGTGGCAGTTTGCATCTTCCTTTACAGCAATTAATTCAATTACGTATTACTAGTATTAGTCTTAAGTGAGTTTTCGGAAACTATGATTGTCGATTGTTATCTGAATCATTGTCTGAAATGATCTTTGTTAGCTTTTAAGAGGTAAATTCAGTGCCAGGAACTCCCCCATATTTGCTCTATAACAGATCAGTAACATTAAACGACTATATCTGATCACACCCCAGTCGAACTAGCTGAATTTCATCACCCCCCAAAAAACGTATTTATTTTTTAAAGCACAGCATATCTACCATGTCCCTCTTTTGAACCATGTTCATAAATACGACAAATACAATCAATTTAGAGAGGAATTGTTGATATTCTGACATGATAATAAAACCTGTTTTCTAAAATGTTGAATAAAAAAACGTAACCTTACGTTCCTTTCACTCAAAGTTATTCCACAGCATAATAATTTGGCGAGGATGATTGATGGGTCCAGATTTGGTCCTGAATAAAATGAGGCACATTTCTGTTATTTCTTAAGTATTTTGGCAGCTGTTCTTGTGGAGGAATGAGTTAGCAGGTGTATAACATAGTATAGTACACTCAGAAAGACAGTATGTCAATCTGTCTTGATGATGAGACACAACAGATCTTAACTACGTGTCAAAATCTCTAATTCGTAAAGTTATTAAAGTACTAGAACCACAATGCACACAAAAACTAAGAAAAAACAACAGGACTGATATCCACACTGATATGAATGAATTTAGATTGGATTGTATTGATACAAATTCTCACTAGGTCTTGAAGCGATTTCCATTTTAAGGGGGAAATTCACTTTGCAACGAGGTGCAATTGTTTTTGATTTGGGGAATAGTTATCTTCAATAGCGGGCAAAACATTGTGAAAGACAGATTCTAGTTGCAAGTCACGTATTCAACGATACTGAAATCAAGAAGTGACACATTGGCAAGCACAAGTATACTGTCATGTACCAAAGTCTACATTTCCTACATCCCTCCGATTGTTTCTCTTAATTTTATATCCATTGCATTGAAATCAATCAAAAAATAATGGCAATAAAGCCAACATAACACAGTAGCATGCAGCTATACTCTTCATCCTAACAAAAAACTAAAACAAACTTAAATATTCAAATAAATACCAAACACATCAAGTTTTCTTCAGGTCAGTAGCCACACAGTCAAATAAATAGAGCTAAAGGGGTTGTCTGACTAAGAATCAACATGGCACTAGAGATTAGACCAATGAGCGCACTAGAGGCCAGCCGGGGTGCCCTGATTGGTCAACTGCACTTTGGCAATGATGGTTAGTTCAGAGGGACCAGATACTGACATTGACCATATGTGGTCAGGCTTGAGGGAGAAGTGGTTGACCGCAAACAGATAGGGATCTATAATTTCAAACTGGGGTTAGTAAGTGGAGGTAAAAGTGGAGGTAAACATGTGACCACATGTCTGTGAATGAATATGATCGTCGTACACCACATCTATACAAGAGGACAGCAGTGTGAATGTAAATGTGTTGCTACTTTTAAATGGGGGTTGAAACAAACAGAATAATGCCAACAGCACCCCAATGTAAAATAAAAAACGGTCTGATTTCTGACTTCCTATTGAACATTTGTGTGTCTCTTACTGCAACTTGAACAAAACAAACAAACATTTCAATACTGAGTAACAAGCCACTGCAAAACGCTTTTAAATAAATAAATAATTGGGACGGTTGCGAAGGGCAGCACTGTTTCTGGCAGTGTTGAATATAAATCTATGGGGTTCTCTTTTAGAAGGGCACATCACAAAAAGCCAAACTGAACCTAAAAGGAACCCAAAAAGAAGAGGCAGTCCTTCCACTTTCCACCTGGCACTGTAAGGCAGTCCAACCTGTAGCATTCGCAGGGTTGTCATCGTCGAGCCAAACAAAGGTCAAAGTTCACCACTTAATCAACTCGATTCCCCTAAACTCAGATGGCTGGAGGGGAAAAGTCAGGGGTCAGGGATGAAAGTTCTCGCTTAGAATCATTTTTTTTAACGTCCCACTGACGTTAGCTTTCCTCACTTTCTCCCACCCCCGGGTGAAGAAATGTAACGAAACCCTTGAAAAACGCAAATATCACAAAAGAAAATCTGTCAGGATGTGGTTTCGGATTCAGTTCAGCGTTTTGAGGCGGCGTTGCATGCTGGTTGCCAGGGGGGCAACCGGGGTCTTCAGAGGTCACGAGGGGACAGCGTGGTGCGTCGAGCTGGCCAGGAGCCAGAGCAGGGCCAGCTGCAGCGCCACCATGGCCAGCAGGGAAGGGCTCAGAGCGGACGCCCCACCACAGTCAAAGTCCTCCTCCTGTGACCACGGCAACAAGTGGGGAGGAGGAAGGTGGCAGGGGGACAAATTAGTGACAGACACAACCAAGTTGATGACCTTCTGACCCTGCTGACTAAAAGGTAATAGGTTGAATAGGGGTACAGCAGCCCAGTATGTCTTACATGTCTTACGTATTCATAAAGCTATGTGTGATGACTGAATATAGCAAGGTATAATGGTACTAGACTGCATATTCACACTGAATAGAGAATGGAGTATCTATGGAATAATTGTAATCTGAGTATGGAATAATCCATGTCTGATAATCTGATGTCTGATAATCTGTACAGCTCTATTGAGTGGAACGCATTAACAAATAATATTTTCAGGCATATATAATTTGCTACATCATAAAATAAATAATAATCTGTTACAGAGAAATTAGGAAACAAGGGGCTGCGTTAGCTAGCATCTAGATTAGTAAACACATGTCAGTAGACAAACACAAGAACCAGATAAAGAGAGATGGACAGAAATACAAAGTATGATACAGAGAGAAAGAGATAGGGAGAGAGATTTAAAGAGAGAGAGATAGATATAGAAAGAGAGTAAAAAAGAGACAGATTGAGAAAGAGATAAAAAGAGAGAAAGAGATAGAGAGAGAGAAAAAAAGAGAGAGAGCGTGCTTGATGGGACTGACCCGAGACAGCACATGAACAGTGGCAGCAGTAACATGAGCAGAGAGGAGGCCAATGGAGAGCCTGCGCTCGTCCGGCACATGTGCTCATCCTAACCATCAACAGCCAATCAAAGAGCAGGAAAGAAACAGAGAGAAAGAGAAAGTCATGCAGCAAACATTCCACAGTTAGCAGTTAGAAAGTCCATGTGCAAAGAACGGAGAAAACAGAACACTTTGTGGAAACGTGAAGAGATAGAAACAGAGAGAAGCATCTAAATAGGAGAAAGGTGTGTGTGAGTGTGTGTGTGTGTGTGTGTGTGTGTGTGTGTGTGTGTGTGTGTGTGTGTGTGTGTGTGTGTGTAGGAGAAAGAGAAAGCGTGCAAGCATAAGAAGTTAACACCATCATGAAAACTTTGAGAAACCAAAAGGTTTTACCACTGGGATAAGACTAGTCCGAAAAAACAAATCAAAGCATTCAAGCGCAGAGATTTCACACACAAATAATTTGTCGTTAACACTACATATTTGCTTACTCTTGAACCATACAGTGCAATATGTCAATATCAGCCAATAGTTGTATTTGTGTGGGAAATCTCTGCACATATAGTAACCCAAAGACAGGAGTAGAGAAAGAGGCAGCCATTTTGAGTAAAAGATGGAACATTAACAAGAGAAAATTATGCACAAAGAGAAAAGCACATGCATTGTGGAAACATATTAGTTTATTGTTAGTTTGCGTTTGTGACGTTAAATTTGACGTTTGCCATTTTTAAACACAGAGGATGACAAAATAATGACGGTGACTTACCCTCTCGTTGTTGTCGAAACAGGCATCTGGACCTTTCCGGAACCTGGGTTTCTCAGCCATTTCACATGGGTCTGGTCCCTCAGCTACATCAACCCGTTCAGGAAATAAACCATTGGTTCTGGTAGCTCAGTTGGTTAGAATAAATACTGAACAAAAATCGAAACGCAACATGTAAAGTGTTGGTCCCATGTTTCATGAGCTGAAATAAAAGATCCCAGAAATTCTCAGTTCACACAAAAAGCTTATTTCTCTCAACTGTTGTGCACAAATTCATTTACATTCCTGTAAGTGAGCATTTCCCTTCTGCCAAGATAATCTCTCCACCTGACAGGTGTGGCATATCAAGAAGCTGATTAAACAGCATGATCATTATACAGGTGCACCTTGTGCTGGGGACAATAAAAGGCCACAGATTGCCCCAATGGTGGGGTTATGGTATGGGCAGGCATAAGCTTCAGACAACGAGCACAACTGCATTTTATCGATGGCAATTTGAATGCAGACAGATACCGTGACAATATCCTGAGGCCCATTGTCGTGCCGTTCATCCTCCACCATCACCTCATGTTTCAGCATGATAATGCACGGCCCCATGTCACAAGGATCTGTAAACAATTCCTGGAAGCTGAAAATGTCCCAGTTCTTCCATGGCCTGCATACTCACCAGACATGTCACCCATTGAGCATGTTTGGGATGCTCTGGATCGACGTGTACGACAGTGTGTTCCAGTTCCCGCCAATATCCAGCAACTTCACACAGCCATTGAAGAGGAGTGGGACAACATTCCACAAGCCACAATCAACAGACTGATCAACTCTATGCGAAGGAAATGTGTCGGGCTGCATGAGGCAAATGGTGGTCACACCAGATACTGACTGGTTTTCTGATACTTAAAAAAAAAAAGTATATGTGACCAAGAGATGCATATCTGTATTCCCAGTCATGTAAAATCCATAGATTAGGGTCTAATGAATTAAATTCAATTGACTGATTTCCTTATATGAACTGTAACTCAGTAAAATCTTTTAAATTGTTGCATGTTGCGTTTATATTTTTGTTCAGTGTAGTTCTTGCATCACCAGATATTGTGGGCACAGAATTAAACAGAACACTATTAGATTTTATCTCTATGGCTGTAGGTTTCCCACATGGTGGCCACACATACCGAATCAATATCAATAAGAGCCACTTTGGATAGAAGTGGATGAAAGCAACTAGTAAATTACCATATCAAATTAAATATCAAGCCATAACATTCATCTAAATGTGAATGAACAATCGGAACAGATGCTTTCAGAAAGAAAAAAACACGTTATTTTGGAAGCAAATCAAAAAGCCTCTTCTGAAACCCTTTTGGCTGCCATTTTTAATTGATGTGAATTTTCATTAGGCTCCTTCCATAATTGGCCACTGCCCTGGTGTTTTGGATGGGATATGATGGATTTGTTCGTAAGCCTTTCAGAGTGGATTAGCCTTCGCTATCATCTGCCACA
>NW_028156985.1:0-2000 GCF_964263955.1 Coregonus lavaretus | reverse complement strand
ACTGGGAAAACATGACATTATACTGCCATTAGGACTGGGAAAACACGACATTACACTGCCTTCTAGGACTGGGAAAACATGACATTATACTGCCATTAGGACTGGGAAAACATTACATTATACTGCCATCTAGGACTGGGAAAACATGACATTATACTGCCATTAGGACTGGGAAAACATGAAATGATACTGCCTTCTAGGACTGGGAAAACATTACATTATATTGCCATCTAGGACTGGGAAAACATTACATTATACTGCCATCTAGGACTGGGAAAACATTACATTATACTGCCTTCTAGGACTGGGAAAACATTACATTATACTGCCATCTAGGACTGGGAAAACATTACATTATACTGCCTTCTAGGACTGGGGAAAACATGACATTATACTGCCATTAGGACTGGAAAACATGACATTATACTGCCATCTAGGACTGGGAAAACATGAAATTATACTGCCTTCTAGGACTGGGAAAACATTACATTATATTACCATCTAGGACTGGGAAAACATTACTTATACTGCCATCTAGGACTGGGAAAACATTACTTTATACTGCCTTCTAGGACTGGGAAACATTACATTATACTGCCATTAGGACTGGGAAAACATTACATTATACTGCCATTAGGACTGGATATACATACATTATACTGCCTTCTAGGACTGGATAAACACTACAGTATACTGCCTTCTAGGACTGGATAAAAATTACTGTATACTGCCTTCTAGGACTGGATAAAACACAACAGTATACTGCCTTCTAGGACTGGAAAACATTCATTATACTGCCATTAGGACTGGATATACATACATTATACTGCCTTCTAGGACTGGATGAAAATTACAGTATACTGCCTTCTAGGACTGGATAAACACTACAGTATACTGCCTTCTAGGACTGGAAAACATTACATTATACTGCCTTCTAGGACTGGATAAACACTGCAGTATACTGCCTTCTAGGACTGGATAAACACTGCAGTATACTACCTTCTAGGACTTGATAAACACTACAGTATACTGCCTTCTAGGACTGGATAAAAATTACAGTATACTGCCTTCTAGGACTGGATAAACACTACAGTATACTGCCTTCTAGGACTGGAAAACATTACATTATACTGCCTTCTAGGACTGGATAAACACTACAGTATACTGCCTTCTAGGACTGGATAAACACTACAGTATACTGCCTTCTAGGACTGGATAAACACTACAGTATACTGCCTTCTAGGACTGGATAAACACTACAATATACTGCCTTCTAGGACTAGATAAACCCTACAGTATACTGCCTTCTAGGACTGGATAAACACTACAGTATACTGCCTTCTAGGACTGGATAAACACTACAGTATACTGCCTTCTAGGACTGGATAAACACTACAGTATACTGCCTTCTAGGACTGGATAAACACTGCAGTATACTGCCTTCTAGGACTGGATAAACACTACAGTATACTGCCTTCTAGGACTGGATAAACACTACAGTATACTGCCTTCTAGGACTGGATAAACACTGCAGTATACTGCCTTCTAGGACTGGATAAACACTGCAGTATACTGCCTTCTAGGACTGGATAAACCCTACAGTATACTGCCTTCTAGGACTGGATAAACACTAAAGTATACTGCCTTCTAGGACTGGATAAACACTGCAGTATACTGCCTTCTAGGACTGGATAAACACTGCAGTATACTACCTTCTAGGACTTGATAAACACTACAGTATACTGCCTTCTAGGACTGGATAAAAATTACAGTATACTGCCTTCTAGGACTGGATAAACACTACAATATACACTCTTCTAGGACTAGATAAACCCTACAGTATACTGCCTTCTAGGACTGGATAAACACTACAGTATACTGCCTTCTAGGACTGGATAAACACTACAGTATACTGCCTTCTAGGACTGGATAAACACTACAGTATACTGCCTTCTAGGACTGGATAAACACTGCAGTATACTGCCTTCTAGGACTGGATA
>NW_028156986.1:0-3000 GCF_964263955.1 Coregonus lavaretus | reverse complement strand
ACCTGAAGGTCTGTATGGAGGAGTGGACCAAAATCCCTGCTGCAGTGTGTGCAAACCTGGTCAAGATCTACAGGAAACATATGATCTCTGTAATTGCAAACAAAGGTTTCTGTACCAAATATTAAGTTCTGCTTTTCTGATGTATCAAATACTTATGTCATGCAATAAAATGCAAATTAATGCATTAATGCATTAACAATGTGATTTTCTACATTTTTGTTTTAGATTCCGTCTCTCACAGTTGAAGTGTACCTATGATAAAAAGTACAGAACTCTACATGCTTTGTAAGTAGGAAAACCTGCAAAACCGGCAGTGTATCAAATACTTGTTCTCCCCACTGTATCTATTCAAATATCTTGAACATCTTATTTTCCATCATTATCAATTAATATGCGTAATAATGTCGGCAGTTCATGCGTAGGATTTTAACATATAACCCGGATTGCCATTGTATTACATTTAATATATTGACAAGCAATTATTATCCTAGCAAACAATTACCGCGGTCCATCCCATACTCCCCCCAACATCCCCACCCCCCCACAACAGATGCGGGACAAACACACACTCACATTCTCACATACTCTAACACACTCAACCCCCTTCCTCCACAATCAACCATAAAATCAGATGCTCAACGGTTGTTACATCCCAGAGCCCAACTCAAGAAAGGACCTGATTTACGAATGCACACACAGTTACAGCTGATTGAGAAAGCATGCAAGATTCAGCAGAAATTGACAACAATGTGAGATTTAATTAATCTATTTAATCTATGTCAAGTCCTAGGTGATGGAGATCAGATCCACCCTCTTCACCTGAGACACAAACACTCTGGTCCCCCGTTGTAACCATTTTTCCCAAGCATCTTTGATTATTGTGTGCCACCTGGGCCCCAATGATAAACCCCCTCTCTGATTGTCAGAGTGTGACCACTTCCCTATGGTTACTGCAGCCAGTGTTGCCAGCAATGTCACTACCTGGGTGGGGGTACCCCACCGGAATCCCCACCGGCTAGGTACAAGGTCGTCAAGGTTCTCATTAGCAGCTTTGAGAATTTCCTTGTATATAATGCTCTCCCATCAGGGGGCTCTGGCTTTGTAGGACCAACCCTGCCAGGCAGGCTCAGAATCTTGAGGGGGCGGTGCTGCTCAAGTAGGTCTCTGACCGCATTTATTTCTCTGTTTAGGCTGCATACTCACAGCAGGTCCATAAAAGAGATGGGAACTTCTCTTTGGTGTATGGGTCGCTCAGGTGGGTGTCCAGGATATAGGGTTGGGGATCTTTCCATCATGATAGGACAATAAAAAATTAGATTAGATGTATACTATATCTAAAAATGTATATCCCTCATCTACACAAAATTGAATGCTCTCTCTCACTATCCCAGCTCATAGACACCCGTCGGCTCTGGGATATGCAACCATTTCCCCTCTCACTCACTTAACGCCACACCTTTCCAAACACAAAAATGCACACCACATGGTTGACTGCGGAGGAAATGGGCCAAGCGTGCAAATGCACCCGCGTCCCACACCTGCCGCAAGGGGGAAAGGACCCCAGGGAGAACACAGGACCAACCACAACAACCATCCGCCAAAACAACAATTGTCCGCCAAAAAAGACATGTTCTAATTAGTTGTATTTGAAGATGTATTATTCTGCTTGTTATCTTTTCTTGTTATATCGTCTTATCCTTTTATAAAATACTATACTTACTATAAATGTTCTTTAATATTACAATCCCTATCATTGCTAGTATTGGGTGTTCCATTATTCAACTCCTCTATTACAACTTTTAGAATAGCCATGGAGTAGTCTTTGTGTCTCTGAACATTTGGTTGTCAGTATACAGTTTATCGACAACAAGTGCAACACGTTTCCCTTTTAATCTATTTTCCTTGAAGATTGGATACAGAACTTTGCGCCTTTCTGCAATCTCCGTCGGGAACTGATCATTCATGCCTATTTTCGTGCCAGCAAGTCTTTTACCTAGGCTTTTACCGTTTTTTCCAACTGCTTACACACGTTTTCAAAACTATGTCGCCTTTTTTCAAAACTCTACACACAATTCCCAAAACTGCACACACAAAATGCAAAATGCCTCACATCTCCTTCAAAATGTAACACTGCATTCAAAATGCCATAAACATGTCAGAATGAAGCATTTGCATCAAATGGCAAACACTACTTTCATAATAGTACATTTTGGGATATACCATGTAAACACTGTTCTAAATCTAAAGCTCTTTGGTCTTTCATAGGCTTATATCTACATTTCAATACAATGTTCTACAGTGAAAGTAATCTGCTGAGAGGGGTAACAAGTACACTGTAAACACCAATGCAATGTAGAAACAGAAAATATTTATTAGGCCAAACATTACTGTTGTATACAGCAGCATACAACAAAACCATAAACATATGTAAACCAAAAGTATATTCTTTAGAATACAGTAAAGAACACAATTGTGTGTGGGGGGTCCCGGGGGGGGGCAGTCCAGGAAATGGTAGGGGGGGGCAGTCACCAGTGCTAAGCTACGCTTCATCTCTTCTCCGGGCTGGGTCTGGCCACAATACTTCGTCCACATCACAAGATAAGTTTTCTCTTGCCAAACATCGAGGGAAGTATCTCCTAGCATGGCGTATCCAACCTTGGACAGAGGCAACCTCTATGTCCCCACATGCGTGCCCACGGCATGCGGGCATAGGGTTGGCGATCATACACTTTCCAGCGCCAGGCTGAGAAGAATTGTGGATGGGTGGCAAACCAGTTTTGGACCAGAACAGCCCGGTGAAAACTAACATTGTCCCATATAACCACAAATCTAGCAGGCTCCTGATCTGGATCAGGGACAAGCATTGTGTAAATTGCATCCAGAAAAGTGAGCATATGGCCGATGTTGTACGGACCCAGTGTGGCATTGTGATGGAGGACTCCATTTGAGTGATGGCAGCACACATAGTTATATTACCCCCACGCTGTCCAGGGACATTGG
>NW_028156987.1:25000-29974 GCF_964263955.1 Coregonus lavaretus | reverse complement strand
TCTCATCTGCTCCCCTCTCCCTCTGCGGTCCTCTCATCTGCCGCCCCTCTCCCGCCGCTCCTCTCTCTGCCCCCCTCTCCCCCGCTCCTCTCTCTGCCCCCCTCCCGCGCTCCTCTCTCTGCCCTCCTCTCCCGCGCTCCTCTCTCTGCCCCCCCTCTCCCGCGCTCCTCTCTCTGCCCCCCTCTCCCGCGCTCCTCTCTCGCCCTCTCTCTCGCCCTTCTCTCTCTGCGCTCCTCTCTCTGCCCCCCTCTCCCCGCGCTCCTCTCCGCTCCTCTGTCTGCCCTCCTCTCCCGCGCTCCTCTCTCTGCCCCCTCTCCCGCTCCTCTCTCTGCCCCTCCTCTCCCGCGCTCCTCTCTCTGCCCTCCTCTCTCGCGCTCCTCTCTCGTGCTCCTCTCCAGACTATATAGACGGAGAGGGTGACTGGAGTAACTGGTATCCATGCAGTGTAACCTGTGGGAACGGGAACCAGAAGAGGACCAGGTCATGTGGTTACGCCTGCACCGCCACCGAGTCACGCACCTGTGACATGCCATCCTGCCCAGGTGAGGACAGTGTGGTCTAAACCTATTTTTCTTTCTATGGGTCAGTGGATCCAGGTCATATGTTTAAAGGGTCACTGTGGTATTTACAAGGTTTTTATTTAAGTACACAGTGTGTGTGTGTGTGAAACAGGAAGTACCCGGTGTGTGAAACAGGAAGTACACAGTGTGTGAAACAGGAAGTACACAGTGTGTGAAACAGGAAGTACCCGGTGTGTGAAACAGGAAGTACACAGTGTGTGAAACAGGAAGTACCCGGTGTGTGAAACAGGAAGTACACAGTGTGTGAAACAGGAAGTATCCGGTATGTCAAACAGGAAGTACACAGTGTGTGAAACAGGAAGTACCCGGTGTGTGAAACAGGAAGTACCCGGTGTGTGAAACAGGAAGTACCCTGTGTGTTCACTGTCTTTACATCTTCCTTCTGTTGCATCATTAACTGACCATGTGTCTGTCTACAGGTATTGAAGATGCGTTCAAGACAGCCGCTACTGAGGTCGGTCTGCTGGCTGGAACAGATGAGTTCAACGCTACAGAGCTCTTTGGTGTTGGTAAGATTCTTCTTTCATTAGTCTTAATTTTTTTTGTTGTTGTCATTTTCACTTCAGCTCATCCCTCAACTGTCAAATGCAACAGCGATTTTATTTAGCATTAGTGTCCAGGTCAGGGTTACTTTCTGAATTGACCCCAAACCCTGGCCCCAGTCCTCCCAGCACAGTCCATTGATTTGAGAAGGGAATGTCTGTTCTAGTCATTATATTTCTATGGCCCAGTCTCCAGCCTTCCTGGGCCAAGTCATCATTCTTTGTCATTGTGCATCAGGACAGGAAGAGAGCCCAGCATGCAATGTTGCATCAGGACAGGAAGAGAGCCCAGCATGCAATGTTGCATCAGGACAGGAAGAGAGCCCAGCATGCAATGTTGCATCAGGACAGGAAGAGAGCCCAGCATAAATGTTGCATCAGGACAGGAAGAGAGCCCAGCATGTCACAGCATCCTGTAATGTTGCATCAGGACAGGAAGAGAGCCCAGCACGTCACAGCATCCTGTAATGTTGCATCAGGACAGGAAGAGAGCCCAGCACGTCACAGCATCCTGTAATGTTGCATCAGGACAGGAAGAGAGCCCAGCACGTCACAGCATTCTGTAATGTTGCATCAGGACAGGAAGAGAGCCCGCCCGTCACAGCATTCTGTAATGTTGCATCAGGACAGGAAGAGAGCCCAGCACGTCACAGCATCCTGTAATGTTGCATCAGGACAGGAAGAGAGCCCAGCACGTCACAGCATTCTGTAATGTTGCATCAGGACAGGAAGAGAGCCCAGCACGTCACAGCATCCTGTAATGTTGCATCAGGACAGGAAGAGAGCCCAGCCCGTCACAGCATTCTGTAATGTTGCATCAGGACAGGAAGAGAGCCCAGCACGTCACAGCATCCTGTAATGTTGCATCAGGACAGGAAGAGAGCCCAGCACGTCACAGCATTCTGTAATGTTGCATCAGGACAGGAAGAGAGCCCAGCCCGTCACAGCATTCTGTAATGTTGCATCAGGACAGGAAGAGAGCCCAGCACGTCACAGCATCTGTAATGTTGCATCAGGACAGGAAGAGAGCCCAGCACGTCACAGCATTCTGTAATGTTGCATCAGGACAGGAAGAGAGCCCAGCCCGTCACAGCATTCTGTAATGTTGCATCAGGACAGGAAGAGAGCCCAGCACGTCACAGCATCCTGTAATGTTGCATCAGGACAGGAAGAGAGCCCAGCACGTCACAGCATCTGTAATGTTGCATCAGGACAGGAAGAGAGCCCAGCCCGTCACAGCATTCTGTAATGTTGCATCAGGACAGGAAGAGAGCCCAGCACGTCACAGCATTCTGTAATGTTGCATCAGGACAGGAAGAGAGCCCAGCACGTCACAGCATTCTGTAATGTTGCATCAGGACAGGAAGAGAGCCCAGCACGTCACAGCATCCTGTAATGTTGCATCAGGACAGGAAGAGAGCCCAGCACGTCACAGCATCCTGTAATGTTGCATCAGGACAGGAAGAGAGCCCAGCCCGTCACAGCATTCTGTAATGTTGCATCAGGACAGGAAGAGAGCCCAGCACGTCACAGCATCCTGTAATGTTGCATCAGGACAGGAAGAGAGCCCAGCACGTCACAGCATCCTGTAATGTTGCATCAGGACAGGAAGAGAGCCCAGCACGTCACAGCATCCTGTAATGTTGCATCAGGACAGGAAGAGAGCCCAGCACGTCACAGCATTCTGTAATGTTGCATCAGGACAGGAAGAGAGCCCAGCACGTCACAGCATTCTGTAATGTTGCATCAGGACAGGAAGAGAGCCCAGCACGTCACAGCATTCTGTAATGTTGCATCAGGACAGGAAGAGAGCCCAGCCCGTCACAGCATTCTGTAATGTTGCATCAGGACAGGAAGAGAGCCCAGCACGTCACAGCATCCTGTAATGTTGCATCAGGACAGGAAGAGAGCCCAGCCCGTCACAGCATTCTGTAATGTTGCATCAGGACAGGAAGAGAGCCCAGCCCGTCACAGCATTCTGTAATGTTGCATCAGGACAGGAAGAGAGCCCAGCACGTCACAGCATCCTGTAATGTTGCATCAGGACAGGAAGAGAGCCCAGCCCGTCACAGCATTCTGTAATGTTGCATCAGGACAGGAAGAGAGCCCAGCCCGTCACAGCATCCTGTAATGTTGCATCAGGACAGGAAGAGAGCCCAGCCCGTCACAGCATTCTGTAATGTTGCATCAGGACAGGAAGAGAGCCCAGCACGTCACAGCATTCTGTAATGTTGCATCAGGACAGGAAGAGAGCCCAGCACGTCACAGCATCCTGTAATGTTGTGCTCTCTGTGTCTGTCCCAATATTCTCAGCCTCAGTTAGCCAGGGGAAAAACACCCATCAAATAAATAGCTAGGCTATCACACTTCTTCATCCTCCCATTCCCCTCTTGTATGAGAGAGAGAGTCATACGCTTGTACGCTTTGGCAATATGAACATTGTTACATCATGCCAATAAAGCAATTTGAAATTGAAAAATTGAAATTGAAAGAGAGAGAGAGAGAGGGGGGGGGGGGGGGGGGGTGAGGGAGGGCTGAGAAAAAAAGAGGGAGAGAGAGCGAGAGGAAAAGAGATTCAGTAGATCCAGACTAACTAACTCTGTCTCTGATCTCTTCCAGACACCGACAGCTGTAGAGATAGATCCAGACTAACTAACTCTGTCTCTGATCTCTTCCAGACACAGACAGCTGTAGAGATAGATCCAGACTAACTAACTCTGTCTCTGATCTCTTCCAGACACAGACAGCTGTGAACGCTGGATGAACTGTAAGTCTGAGTTCCTGAAGAAATACATGACCAAGGTGTCCAACGACCTCCCCAGCTGCCCCTGCTCCTACCCCACCGAGGTGGCCTACAGCACGGCCGACGTCCCCGACCCCGCCACGCGCCGGGACTTCCGCTGGAAAGACGCCAGCGGCCCCAAGGAGAAGCTAGAGATCTACAAACCCACGGCCCGGTACTGCATCCGCTCCACGTTAACTCTAGAGTCCACGACTCTGGCCGCACAGCACTGTTGCTACGGTGACAACATGAAGCTCATCACCCGCGGGAAAGGAGCGGGAACGCCAAACCTCATCAGCACGAGTTCTCTGCCGACCTCCACTACAAGGTAGACGTCCTGCCCTGGATCATCTGTAAGGGGGACTGGAGCCGTTATAACCAGGCCAGGCCTCCTAGCAACGGGCAGAAGTGTCCGGACAACCCCCTGGATGAGGATTACCACAAGCAGGTGGAGGACGCGCGGGAGTTCTAGAACCTGAGAGATGAACATGTGAAGGGGGGAAAAAAAACTAAAACTATCTGAGAAATTTTTATGAGTCTGATCTGGTACTTCAATTGGTGCTTCAAACCATCCACGACTGTTTTTTTTAGAGTTTGGAACTAGGGGCCGTATGAACAGGACTGTCTGTTGATATCAGCCAACGTGATGAAGAGACAACATATCTCTCACTTTGGACACCAGGAACTGTTCTCGCCCTCACCAAAATCACAGTCTATAAAAGTCACGTTTCTCATTTCTATGACATGCCTCAAATCAAATGATATTCAATGTAAAACTGTATGATGGATTTTCACAATATGTTTTCTGATAATAATTCTAAAAATGTTTGGTTTAAAAGGGATAGCTTGGTGTAGCTTCATAAAAAGGGAAAATTGCTTTTCATGTTGTAGATTTGTCTGTAAGTTTAGTTTGTTTCTGATTGGCTAAAAGGAGAGCCCAGGGATTCTTCGTTGGCTTAATGATCAGATCAGTATCTCCATGTTTTGAGTCACACCCCCCCCTAACCTATCAGAAGAGAGAGAGAGAGAGACATATCCCTGACCTATCAGAAGAGAGAGAGAGAGAGAG
>NW_028156987.1:5000-20000 GCF_964263955.1 Coregonus lavaretus | reverse complement strand
CTTGGCCTGGGGCTCCATGCAAGATCTCACCTGGTGGAGTTGCAATGATCATGAGAACGGTGAGGAATCAGCCCAGAACTACACTGCAGGATCTTGTCAATGATCTCAAGGCAGCTGGGACCATAGTCACCAAGAAAACAATTGGTAACACACTACGCCGTGAAGGACTGAAATCCTGCAGCGCCCGCAAGGTCCCCCTGCTCAAGAAAGCACATATATATGCCCGTCTGAAATTTGCCAATGAACATCTGAATGATTCAGAGGAGAACTGGGTGAAAGTGTTGTGGTCAGATGACACCAAAATGGAGCTCTTTGGCATCAACTCAACTCGCCGTGTTTGGAGGAGGAGGAATGCTGCCTATGACCCCAAGAACACCATCCCCACCGTCAAACATGGAGGTGGAAACATTATGCTTTGGGGGTGTTTCTCTGCTAAGGGGACAGGACAACTTCACCGCATCAAAGGGACGATGGACGGGGCCATGTACTGTCAAATCTTGGGTGAGAACCTCCTTCCCTCAGCCAGGGCATTGAAAATGGGTCGTGGATGGGTATTCCAGGATGACAATGACCCAAAACACACGGCCAAGGCAACAAAGGAGTGGCTCAAGAAGAAGCACATTAAGGTCCTGGAGTGGCCTAGCCAGTCTCCAGACCTTAATCCCATAGAAAATCTGTGGAGGGAGCTGAAGGTTCGAGTTGCCAAACGTCAGCCTCGAAAACTTAATGACTTGGAGAAGATCTGCAAAGAGGAGTGAGACAAAATCCCTCCTGAGATGTGTGCAAACCTGGTGGCCAACTACAAGAAACGTCTGACCTCTGTGATTGCCAACAAGGGTTTTGCCACCAAGTACTAAGTCATGTTTTGCAGAGGGGTCAAATACTTATTTCCCTCATTAAAATGCAAATCACTTTATAACATTTCTGATATGCGTTTTTTCTGGATTTTTGTTGTTGTTATTCTGTCTCTCACTGTTCAAATAAACCTACCATTAAAATTATAGACTGATCATTTCTTTGTCAGTGGGCAGTACTTTTTTCCCTCACTGTACCATAACCCCACCGCCACCATCAGTTCACAACGTTGCCTTGTACTCTGTCTGCCATCTGCCCGGATTCATCCATGAAGAGCACACTTCTCCAGCGTGCCAGTAGCCACTGAAGGTGAGCATTTGCCCACTGAAGTCGGTTACGACGCCGAACTACAGTCAGGTCAAGACCCTGGTGAGGACGACGAGCACGCAGATGAGCTTCCCTGAGACGGTTTCTGACAGTTTGTGCAGAAATTCTTCGGTTGTGCAAATCCAGTTTCATCAGTTGTCCGGTGGATGGTCTCAGACGATCCCGCAGGTGAAGAAGCCGGATGTGGTGGTCGTGGGCTGGTGTGGTTACACGTGGTCTGCGATTGTGAGGCCGGTTGGACGTACTGCCAAATTCTCTAAAACGATGTTGGAGGCGGCTTGTGGTAAAGAAATGAACATTCAATTCTCTGGCAACAGCCTTGGTGGACATTCCTGCAGTCTGCATGCCCATTACATGGTCCCTCAAAACTTGAGACATCTGTGGCATTGTGTTGTGTGACAAAACTGCACAGTTTAGAGTGGCCTTTAATTGTCCCCAGCACAAGGTGCACCTGTGTAATGATCGTGCTATCATGCTGTTTAATCAGCTTCTTGATATGCCACACCTGTCAGGTGGATGGATTATCTTGGCAAAGGAGAAATGTTCACTAACAGGAATGTAAACAAATTTGTGCACAAAAGTTATAATACGTTTTATGTGCGAAATGGAACATTTCTGGGAACTTTATTTTCAGTTCATGAAAACATGGGAACAACACTTTATGATATGTTATGATATTTCTGTTAAGTATAGATTATTTAGTCACATTTTGGGGTTAGTAAATGATGTATGACTCATAAAAAACAGGTTTGGAGAGCCTTTACATACAGTGCCTTCAGAAAGTATTCACATCCCCTTGACTTTTTAACATTTTTGTTGTGTTACAGCCTGAATTTAAAATTAGATTTAGATGTTGTGTCACTGGCCTACACACAATTCCCCATAATGTCAAAAATTGAATTATGTTTTTAGACATTTTTACAAATTAATACAACATTTGTCAATAAGTATTCAACCCCTTTGTTATAGCAAGCCTAAATAAGTTCAGGAGTACATTTCTGCTTAACAAGTCACATAATCAGTTGCATGGACTCACTCTGTGTGCAATAATAGTGTTTAACGTGATTTTTGAATGACTACCTCATCTCTGTACCCCACACATACAATTATCTGTAAGGTCCCTCAGTCGAGCAGTGAATTTCAAACACAGATTCAACCACAAAGACCAGGGAGGTTTTCCAATGCCTCACAAAGAAGGGCACCTATTGGTAGATGGGTAAAACGTTAAAATAAAGCAGACATTGAATATCCCTTTGAGCATGGTGAAGTTATTAATTACACTTTGGATGGTGCATCAACACACTGTCACTACAGAGATACAGCCGTCCTTCCTAAGTTGCTGGAGAGGAAGGAAACTGCTCAGGGATTTCACCATGAGGCCAATGGAGAAAACTGAGGATGGGATCATCACCATTGTAATTACACCACAGTACTAACATAAATGACAGAGTGAAAAGAAGGATGTCTGAACAGAATAAAAAATATTCCAAAACATGCATCCTGTTTGCAATAAGGCAGTAAAGTAAAACTACAAAAAAATTAGCAAAACATTAACTTTATGTCCTGAATACAAAGCGTTATGTTTGGGGCAAATCCAACACAACACATCACTGAGTACCACTCTCCATATTTTCAAGCATTGAGGTGGCTGCATCATGTTATGGGTATACTTGCCGATGGCAAAGACTAGGGAGTTTTTCAGGATAAAATAAAGAATAGAAAGAGCTAGGTAAGATCCTAGAGGACAACATGGTTCAGTCTGCTTTCCACCAGACACTGAGAGATGAATTCACCTTTCAGCAGGACAATAACCTAAAACACAAGGCCAAATATACACTGGAGTTTCTTACCATGACGACATTGAATGTTCCTGAGTGGCCTAGTTACAGTTTTGACTTAAATCGGCTTGAAAATCTATGGCTAGACTTGAAAATGTCTGTCTAGCAATGATCAACAACCAACTTGACAGAGCTTGAAGACTTTTAAAAAGAATAATGTGCAAATATTGTACAATCCAGGTGTGCAAAGCTCTTAGAGACTTGCCCAGAAAGACTCACAGCTGTAATCACTGCCAAAAGTGATGTTTTGACTCAGGGGTGTGAATACGTACAGTACCAGATTAACTTTTAAGAAGGCACACATGTTAATTGAAATGCATTCCAGGTGACTACCTCACAAAGCTGGTTGAGAGAATGCCAAAGAGTGTGCAACGCTGTCATCAAGGCAAAGGGTGGCTACTTTGAAGAATCTCACATATAAAATATATTTTGATTTGTTTAACGCTTTTTTGGTTACTACATGATTCCATATGTGTTATTTCATAGTTTTGATGTCTTCACTATTATTCTACAATGTAGAAAATAGTAAAAATAAAGAAAAACCCTTGAATGAGTAGGTGTGTCCAAACTTTTGACTGGTACTGTATATATGTGATATTTCTGTATTTCATTTTCAATAAATGTGCAAGAATTTCTAAAAACATGTTTTCACTTCGTCATTAAGGGGTATAGTGTGTAGATGAGTGAGAAAACTAAAACAATTCAATACATTTTAATTCACAACAAAATGTGGAATAAAATCAAGGGGTATGAAAACTTTCTAAAGGCACTGTATACGATATATATCAAGGTTTTATTATTAGTTAGGCTATCTTGTACACATTTGCAGCTAAAAGCTGAATTGCAGTATACCGACAAAAAAACAACAAAAAAAAGAGGGCTAGGTTTGACGATGGTGATGGTAGTTGTTCTCAGCTCTCTGTAGCCACCGGACACTTCTTCCACTTGGTTGATGCTTCTTCTGCTGCCGATACAGGCTCTAAAAAAAGCTCACCACATTAGTCCAGAGTATAAAGTCACCCTCACTTTTGAGGGAGCCCTCTGCCATCTCTCAACACTGCAGTCCTGAGTCCTCTCACTTTGGGTGGGTGAAACTAGCCGGTGTTGAAACCATCTTTTGAATGCAAAACAGTTAGTTAACGTTAACATTTAGCTATAGCTAGCTAGCTTAGCAAACCAAACAAATCGATCTGCCATCATTTCTGCCGCTCCGTTGGTCAAGGCAACTAGATACATTGCATAAAGATATAATGAGTTATCAAATATTTTTTTTTATAACAAAATAATTTTAAAAAACAAATCAACTAAATGTCAACAATATTTACAGGAGCTCTCAGACTATGCACGAAATATATTGCTGAATAAATAAAAAAACTGTGGTTTAATTCATCCTGAAAGGTGTCATATTCAAGTTCAATCCATGAAATATTGGAAGGTGAGACAAGTGTACAATAGGGGTTGAACACTAGTCCTATAAATCTACCCTAATAATCCTCACTAATCATGGAACGGTGATGACAGTCATCTTGAACCGTGCGCCAGGCTCCAGGTTTAAACTGCCACGCGTGGTCTGAGTTCCGTAATCATTCAAATAGGCTACTAATGATTGCACAACGTTAGCCTAATATGATCCACTAATGCTAGCCACCCTCAGGAACAACTACACGGACGTGACAGAGGAAAGAAAGGGAAACGGAATGGAATGGAAAGGAACGGAATGATGCAAAATGTAGGCTACAAACTGAAGGAAACTAACATTAAAGTGACAGTTATAAATGAAAGTTGGTATTAATTACTGTGGCTCCCGATAGCGGCTAGTATTTAACATGATAAAAATTGTAAAATAAAACTGAAAAAACGTGCATAAATCAGAGCATAAATCAACTCGTAGGTTCGACACTACAGAAGCTTGGGTCTCCAAATGTCATCCAAGCAAATTATGAGGGCACACAACAAAAAATCTAAATAAAGGCACAGCTATTTACTGTGGAAAGGGGGTCGCAATACATGATGATTTTCAATTTGCTTCCATATAACAGTCTACAGGGATCAAAAGGAAAGATCATCTAAAACAATTGCTATGTGTATTTACGATTGTATTTAGATTGATGAGGAAAACAATTAATTTAATAAGGCTGTAACGTAACAAAATGTGGGAAAAGTCAAGGGTTCTGAATACTAGCCGAATGCACTGTATTCAACTGCCTTAAGCGAGTAATGGCTCCGGAGGGGATGGCCGGTTTTTAACTTATTTTGTACATAATGTTGCTGCTACCGTCTCTTATGACCGAAAAGAGCTTCTGGACATCAGAACAGCGATTACTCACCTTGAACTGGACGAAGAATCTTTATTTTATGAGTCGGACGAGAGGGATTTGCTCCAGACACCCGACAGGGCCCTCATCCCCGTCATTCGCAGTAGAAAGAAAAGGAGATATCGTGGAAGGACAGTGACGAGTGGCTAATCTGCGTTTACAATCGATACAATCGCTTGATAATAAAATGGACGAACTACAGGCACGAATATCCTACCAACGGGACATTAAAACTGCAATATCTTATGTTTCACCGAGTCGTGGCTGAACGATGACATGGCGGGTTATATTGAAAATCAAATCAATTACTTAAAAATCATACAATGTGATTTTCTGGATTTTTGTTTTAGATTCCGTCTCTCACAGTTGAAGTGTACCTATGATAAAAATTACAGACCTCTACATGCTTTGTAAGTAGGAAAACCTGCAAAATCGGCAGTGTATCAAATACTTGTTCTCCCCACTGTACATACCCCAACCAGAAGCCATAGATTACAGGCAACATCCGCACTGAGCTAAAGGGTTGAGCTGCCGCTTTCAAGGAGCGGGACTCTAACCCGGAAGCTTATAAGAAATTCTGCTATGTCCTCCGACAAACCATCAAACAGGCAAAGCGCCAATACAGGACTTAGATCAACTCGTACTACACCGGCTCCGACGCTCGTCGAATGTGGCAGGGCTTGCAAACTATTACAGACTACAAAGGGAAGCACAGCCTCGAGCTGCCCAGTGACACGAGCCTACCAGACGAGCTAAATTACTTCTATGCTCGCTTCGAGGCAAGTAACACTGAAACATGCATGAGAGCATCAGCTGTTCCGGATGACTGTGTGATCACGCTCTCCGTAGCTGATGTGAGTAAGACCTTTAAACAGGTCAACATTCACAAGGCCGCAGGGCCAGACGGATTACCAGGACGTGTACTCCGAGCATGCGCTGACCAACTGGCAATCTTCAACCTCTCCCTGTCTGAGTCTGCAATACCAACATGTTTCAAGCAGACCACCATAGTCCCTGTGCCCAAGAACACTAAGATAAGCTGCCTAAATGACTACCGACTTGTAGCACTCATGTCTGTAGCCATGAAGTGCTTTGAAAGGCTGGTCATGGCTCACATCAACACCATTATCCCAGAAACACTCTAATTTGCATAACACCCCAACAGATCCACAGATGACGCAATCTCTATTGCGCTCCACACTGGCCTTTCACACCTGGACAAAGGGAACATCTATGTGAGAATGCTATTCATTGACTACAGCTCAGTGTTCAACACCATAGTGCCCTCAAAGCTCATCATTAAGCTAAGGACCCTGGGACTAAACACCTCCCTCTGCAACTGGATCCTGGACTTCCTGACGGGCCGCCCCCAGGTGGTAAGGGTAGGTAACAACACATCCGCCATGCTGATCCTCAACACGGGGGCCCCTCAGGGGTGCGTGCTCAGTCCCCTCCTGTACTCCCTGTTCACTCATAACTGCATGGCCAGGCACGACTCCAACACCATCATTAAGTTTGCCGATGACACAACAGTGGTAGGCCTGATCACCGACAACGACGAGACAGCCTATAGGGAGGAGGTCAGAGACCTGGCCGTGTGGTGCCAGGACAACAACCTCTCCCTCAACGTGATCAAGACAAAGGAGATGATTGTGGACTACAGGAAAAAGAAGGGGACCGAGCACTCTCATCGACGGGGCTGTAGTGGAACAGGTTGAGAGCTCCAAGTTTCTTGGTGTCCACATCACCAACAAACTAACATGGTCCAAGCACACCACGACAGTCGTGAAGAGGGCACGACAAAACCTATTCCCCCTAAGGAGACATATTTGGCATGGGTCCTCAGATCCTCAAAAGGTTCTACAGCTGCACCATCGAGAGCATCCTGGCTGGTTGCATCACTGCTTGGTATGGCAACTGCTCGGCCTCCAACCGTAAGGCACTACAGAGGGTAGTGCGTACGGCTCAGTACATCACTGGGGCCAAGCTTCCTGCCATCCAAGACCTCTATACCAGGAGTCAAAAATTCCAGCCACCCTAGTCATAGATTGTTCTCTCTGGTCCAAGAGGCTTCTAACCAGCTTCTATCCCCAAGCCGTAAGACTCCTGAACATCTAATCAAATGGCTACCCAGATTATTTGCATTGCCCCCCACCCCACTTTTACGCTGCTGCTACTCTCTGTTTTATCTATGCATAGTCACTTTAATAACTCTACCTACATGTACATATTACCTCAATTACCTCGACTAACCGGTGCCCCCGCACATTGACTCGGTATCGGTACCCCCTGTATATAGCCTCGCTATTGTTAATTTTATTGCTGCTCTTTAATTATTTGTTACTTTTATTTTGTATTATTTTATATTGTATTTTTTTGTGATTTTCTTTTGGTATTCTTTCTTAAAACTGCATTGTTGGTTAAGGGCTTGTAAGTAAGCATTTTACTGTAAGGTCTACACCTGTTGTATTCAGCTGGTATAGCGTACATTATCATTCCATTTAATTCCATTGTTTCTTTTTTCTTCATTTGCTTCTTCTGTAAACGTCGTCACGGCTGTTAATGAGGATCATTAGTAACAGTTGATAATACACTACATGACCAAAAGTATGTGGACACCTGCTCGTCGAACATCTCATTCCAAAATCATGGGCATTAATATGGAGTTGGTCCCCCTATGCTGCTATAACAGCCTCCACTCATTTGGGAAGGCTTTCCACTAGATCAAATCAAATCAAATGTTATTTGTCACATGCGCCGAATACAACAGGTGTAGACCTTACAGTGAAATGCTTACTTACAAGCCCTTAACCAACAATGCAGTTTTAAGAAAAATAAGTGTTAAGTAAACAATAGATAAGTAAAAAACACAGAGCCAATGAGGCACCAATTCCGTAGAGGACTGCGTGAGGAGGTCCAGACGAAGTTGGCGTGCCGGGACGACAACCTTTCCTCCGACGCGCTCATCGTCTGGACAACCTTCTTCGAGAGCACTGGCACCTACCTCTCTCCTCGCCCACCTCCTTTGGCCATCGTGAGGCAGAGCCTGAACCCATGGAGGTAGGGGCTATACACCTACCCGCGGCAGAGCGGCATCGATGGAGACAGCTGGGGCTGTGTCCCTATTGCGGCCAAGGAGGGGCACCAGCTTCAGCGGTGTCCGGTGCGTCCCAACCCGGGGTCCACTGGGGCAGAGGGATCGGCCCCGTGATCACCCGTCTCCCAGGGTAGGCGTGAGTATTCCATCATCATCGTTTTCCGCCAAACCCTTCCTGGTTTCCATTTCACTGGCTGGCTGTCCCTCAGGTGTTGTCTCTACAGCTCTAGTGGACTCCGGTGTCGCAGGGAATTTCATCGACCAGGCCCTCGCCTCCTCCCTGAACATCACCTCATACCCGCTCTCCTTTTTCCGGTCTAAGCGCTGGATAATCGACCATTGGGATCCGGCACTATCACGCACATCGCAGCACCACTCACCCTCACCACGGGACAACCTGCACCAAGAAAGCCTTCCTCATCATCACCGCACCCGTATACAAAGTCATCCTCGGCTTCCCGTGGCTCCAACTTCATAACCCCACCATCTCCTGGTCGAGGATGAGAATCCCCACCTGGGCACCGGGATGCCAGAAGACCCGTTTTCCCTTACCCTGTGGTTCCACGTCGGTTGAGAGTCCTGTGAGTGCCCTCCAGCCCATCATTCCGTTCCTCCCGTATCGTTGGCGACGTTGTTTTGGGACGTAGATGTGGACATCCACCAGGCTCTGGATAGGAAAACCTGCGCATGCTAGCCCCCCTTCTTGAGCGCATCTACATCCCCACAGGGGATAGGCTGTTGACCTGGGCGCACACATCCCTCGCCGCTAGACCCGCACCATTAAATCCATCTCCGCTAAGTACTGGTGGCCCATCTTGGCGCAGGATGTCGCCCTGTGTGCCCAAACCAAAATCCCCCCGGCACGCTCCAGCAGGGAAACTCCTTCCCCTTCCCGTGCCTCAGTGGCCTTTGTCCCATCTGTCCATAGATTTCGTTACTGATCTCCCTGTCTGATGGTTTCACCACTATTATGGTTGTTGTGGACAGATTCTCTTAAGTCCTGCCATGTTATCCCTCTCTCTGGTCTCCCTACCATTCTCCAGGTCGCTGAGGCACTGTTCCAGCAGGTCTTCCGGCACTATGGCCTTCCGGAGGACATCGTCTCCGACCGTGGCCCTCAATTCCCGTCGCGGGTATGGAGAGCCTTCATGGAGAAACTGGGGGCCACGGTCAGCCTCACATCCTGGTACTGGCCTCAGTCCAACGGGCAGGTGGAGAGGACCAATCAGGAGCTGGGGAGGTTCCTGAGGAGTCACCGCCAGGACCAGCAGGGGGAGTGGGCCCGGTTCCTTCACTGCCCAGAACTCAATTCGTCACTCCTCCACCTGGCTGACTCCCTTCCAGTGCATCCTGGGATATCAGCTGGCCCTGGACCCGTGGACCCCGAGCCAGACCAAAGCCCCTGCGGTGGACGAGTGGTTCTGGCGCGCAGAGGAAGCAGGCGGACCACCACCGCAGTGAGGCTCCCGTGTTCCATTCTGGTAGGAGGCCCTCCATTCTCCATCAGGAACCTCCCACTCTGCCTACTGTCACGCCTATCCCCTCTCCCCCTCTCCAGCGCTCGACGTCGCCAGTCCTGGTCCTGGCACCATCATTACGCACCCCTGGACCTCATCATCACCTTGATTACTCTCCCTGTATTTAGCCTTCAGTCATCAGGCAGTATTGGTTTTGTCTCGTTCAGTACGCTTCTCCTGTTTTGTTTATCTGCCTTCTTATTATTATAAAACTCACCTTCTGCACCTGCTTCCTGACTCCCAGCGTATACGTTACAAGAAGGGTTTCACCAAAGCAGTTTTTAGTGCAGGGAGTGATTAACAATAGCTTGCACTTCTTCCGATATGCAATTAAAAACGGTTTTGAAGAAGGTGGTGGGGATAGGATCGAGAAGGCAGTTAGAAGGCTTAAGTTGTGATGTCACTTTCCTGAGCGTGTCTGTGTCAACCAGGGAAAATAAATCCATAGTGCCTTTGCGTGGTAGGCTAAGGAACATGTCATCAAACTTCTTATCAGGTCTTGATTGACTGATACCCAGCCTATCTTATCTCTAAAATATGCCGCAAAATCATCACATTTAGATGTGGAGGAAAGTTCACATAGGTTTGCGGGGGTAGGATTTATCAGGCCACTAATGCTTGAGAAGAGCACTCTCAAATTATTCGGATTATTAGTGATCAAATTAGAAAAATGAGCCAGTTAGAAAAATGAATAAAGTGATCATAATCAATGTTACTAGATAGATGATTGATGTAAGTGAAGCAAACAGAGATAAATATGGATAGCTTAAGAGCACCCTACCCTACACACTACCCTACACACTACACACTACCCTACACACTACCCTGCACACTACACACTACCCTGCACACTACCCTAAACACTACACACTACCCTACACACTACCCTACACACTACCCTACACACTACCCTACACACTACACACTACACACTATACTACACACTACCCTGCACACTACACACTACCCTACACACTACCCTACACACTACACACTACCCTGAGCACTACCCTACACACTACACACTACACACTACCCTGCACAGTACCCTGTACACTACCCTACACACTACACACTACCCTGCACAGTACCCGACACACTACACACTACCCTACACACTACACACTACCCTGCACAGTACCCTACACACTACACACTACACTACCCTGAACACTACACACTACCCTACACACTACCCTACACACTACACACTACCCTGCACACTACACAACACACTACACACTACACTATACACTACTCACTACCCTACACACTACACACTACCCTACACTCTACACACTACCCTACACACTACACACTACCCTACACACTACACACTACCCTACACTCTACACACTACCCTACACACTACACACTACCCTACACACTACACACTACCCTACACACTACACACTACCCTACACACTACCCTACACACTACACACTACCCTACACACTACACACTACCCTACACACTACACACTACCCTACACACTACCCTACACACTACACACTACCCTACACACTACACACTACCCTACACTCTACACACTACCCTACACACTACACACTACCCTACACACTACACACTACCCTACACACTACACACTACCCTACACACTACCCTACACACTACACACTACCCTACACACTACACACTACCCTACACACTACACACTACCCTACACACTACCCTACACACTACACACTACCCTACACACTACACACTACCCTACACACTACACACTACCCTACACACTACACACTACCCTACACACTACCCTACACACTACACACTACCCTACACACTACACACTACCCTACACACTACACACTACCCTACACACTACCCTACACACTACACACTACCCTACACACTACACACTACCCTACACTCTACACACTACCCTACACACTACACACTACCCTACACACTACACACTACCCTACACACTACACACTACCCTACACACTACCCTACACACTACACACTACCCTACACACTACACACTACCCTACACACTACACACTACCCTACACACTACACACTACCCTACACACTACACACTACCCTACACACTACACACTACCCTACACACTACACACTACCCTACACACTACCCTACACACTACACACTACCCTACACACTACACACTACACACTACCCTACACACTACCCTACACACTACACACTACCCTACACACTACACACTACCCTACACTCTACACACTACCCTACACACTACACACTACCCTACACACTACACACTACACAACACACTACCCTACACACTACACACTACCCTACACACTACACACTACCCTACACACTACACACTACCCTACACACTACCCTACACACTACACACTACCCTACACACTACACACTACCCTACACACTACACACTACCCTACACACTACCCTACACACTACACACTACCCTACACACTACACACTACCCTACACACTACACACTACCCTACACACTACACACTACCCTACACACTACCCACTACCCTACACACTACACACTACCCTACACACTACACACTACCCTACACACTACACACTACCCTACACACTACACTCCATACTACACTACACTCCATACTGAACAGCAGTAGGAGCTCAGCGCTGGGACCTGAGGCTCAGGCTTCATGTTATTGCTTTTCTATTTCCAAAGCTCTCCTGTCTGCCGAGTGTCAGAGCGGAGGATGTGAACCAGCATATCAGCGGTTTCTTGTCATTAACTTTACCAAGATAATGGTACTGTTGGTATTATAGCTCTAGTTCTACTATGAGAGTGAAACGGTGTCCGATACACCGTAGGCTACACTGGTCTCCTGTACAGTGTGAAAGGGAATGGGATAAGGGTTCTGGGATATCTGATTCCCCTGGTTGACCAGGAGATGACCGTGGGACAGAGGCAAACAGAGAGCAGTGGGTCTGTTAATCTAACCTTGTAACAAGGGGAGACAGAGCAGTGTTAATCTAACCTTGTAACAAGGGGAGACAACGCCACCTTCTCACCATTTCCCTTTGCCTTTTCACCCTAACCCTCAGACAGAGCGTGCCCAGGAAGGCCTCAGACAGAGCGTGCCCAGGAAGGCCTCAGACAGACCGTGCCCAGGAAGGCCTCAGACAGACCGTGCCCAGGAAGGCCTCAGACCAGGAAGGCCTCAGACAGACCAGGCCACATACAGACCGTTCCCAGGAAGGCCTCAGACAGAGCGTGCCCAGGAAGGCCTCAGACAGACCGTGCCCAGGAAGGCCTCAGACAGAGCGTGCCCAGGAAGGCCTCAGACAGACCAGGCCACATACAGACCGTGCCCAGGAAGGCCTCAGACAGACCGTGCCCAGGAAGGCCTCAGACCAGGAAGGCCTCAGACAGACCAGGCCACATACAGACCGTGCCCAGGAAGGCCTCAGACAGAGCGTGCCCAGGGAGGCCTCAAACAGACCATGCACAAGGAGGCCTCAGACAGACCATGCCCAGGAAGGCCTCAGACAGACCGTGCCCAGGGAGGCCTCAGACAGAGCGTGCCCAGGAAGACCTCAAACAGACCGTGCCCAAGGAGGCCTCAGACAGACCAGGTCTCAGACAGACCGTGCCCAGGGAGGCCTCAGACAGAGCGTGCCCAGGAAGGTCTCAGACAGACTGTGCCCAGGAAGGCTTCAGACAGACCGTGCCCAGGGAGGCCTCAGACAGAGCGTGCCCAGGAAGGCCTCAGACAGAGCGTGCCCAGGAAGACCTCAGACAGACCAGGCCTCAGACAGACCAGGCAGGCAGATCTTTGTCTTCCTCTGACGTGGTGGTGCAGATGTGGCGCTAGGGCCATTTTTAGCCTCCTTCCCTCTTTCTTCTCTCGCTCCCTCGATCGCTCTGCCTCTTTATGGGTGGTGTGCTGCAGCAGGAAGTGTCTGAGCCGCAGTACCGCAGGGCCTCGCTGAGCTGCATGGCAGACCTAATTAAAAGGTTGACTTGGTTCTTCCTCTCCCCCTCTCCTCTGAGGCTGCACCTCCCCCACTTTCTTCCCTCACCCTCCTCACCCTCTCCACTGTCTACACCCTCCTCACCCTCCCCACTGTCCTCACCCTCTCCACTGTCTACACCCTCCCCACTCTCTCCATTGTCCTCAACCTTCCCACTGTCCTCACTGTCCACACCCTCTCCACTGTCCACACCCTCTCCACTGTCCACACCCTCTCCACTGTCCTCACCCTCTCCACTGTCCTCACCCTCTCCACTGTCTACACCCTCCCCACTATCCTCACCCTCCCCACTGTCCTCACCCTCCCCACTGTCCACACCCTCTCCACTGTCCACACCCTCTCCACTGTCCCCACCCTCCCCACTGTCCTCACCCTCCCCACTATCCTCACCCACTCCACTGTCCTCACCCTTCCCACTGTCTACACCCTCCCCACTATCCTCACCCTCCCCACTGTCTTCACCCTCTCCACTGTCCTCACCCTCCCCACTGTCCTCACTATACTCACCCTCCCCACTGTCTTCACCCTCTCCACTGTCCTTACCCTCCCCACTGTCCTCACCATCCCCACTGTCCTCACTATCCTCACCCTCCCCACTGTCCTCACTAACCTCACTCTCCCCACCCGCCCCACTGTCCTCACTAACCTCACCCTCCCCACTGTCCTCACTATCCTCACCCTCCCCACTGTCCTCACTAACCTCACTCTCCCCACTGTCCTCACCCTCCCCACTGTCCTCACTAACCTCACTCTCCCCACTGTCCACACCCTCCCCACTGTCCTCACTATCCTCACCCTCCTCACTGTCCTCACTAACCTCACTCTCCCCACTATCCTCACCCTCCCCACTGTCCTCACTAACCTCACTCTCCCCACTGTCCTCACCCTCCCCACTGTCCTCACTAACCTCACCCTCCCCACTGTCCTCACTGTCCTCACCCTCCCCACTGTCATGGAAAAGGCAACAAGCTCTTAAAGTCTCACTGCAGAATCAAATGTCCGAAACCTTGTCAATAAACATCACATTTCAAAGATTAAATGTAGGCATTAATTCCG
>NW_028156988.1:0-91532 GCF_964263955.1 Coregonus lavaretus | reverse complement strand
GGATACAGTATGTATTAAAGAACACTGTTGGAACAGCGATCAGTGGTAAAAAGTTAACACACTTCGCTTCCCAAATGGTACCCTATTACCTATGGGCCCTGTTCAAAAGTAGTGCACTATACAAGGGATAGGGTGTTAATTGGGACTCAACCAGTCACAGCAGGGACTGGGAATTGATGGATGGCTTGGGGGAGGGGTTTCGGCAATCCAAGACAAGACACCATTAGGGTTGGGGGCTGGGTGTACACGCAATCTAACTCAAGGCACAGTGTGAATCCATCTTGACAGTAACGTAATGCCAATTCTAAAGGTGTTGTCTCAAAATGAGCGTAGGACGCCTCAGAATATAATCCCTGGTCACGCCTCGCCAAAAAGGTCAGATTTGTGAATGTCAATCAATGCATGACTCTTGGGACACCGGCCCTGTTCAAAAGTAGTGCACTATATAGGGAATAGGGTGCCATTTGAAACACAACCTAGGCCATTTCCATGACAATGACATTGCGCTGTAAAATAAGCGTTGGAATAAAATTGATTGAAAGTGAGATCAGGAGAAGACAAGAAGAGTGGTTTAACATTATGACATCACTTTCCCCCGAGACACAGCAGGAAAACCAGGTAAGCAGAGTGGGGCGGAGAGAGTGAATACAGAAGAAAAGACAGATGGATGGATGAGCAGAGGATGGCTGCCAGACAGAGAGTAGAAAAGGGGGAGAGCGAGTGGGACAGAGTTGGAGGACAGAGAGAGGGAGGAGAGAGAGAGAGAGAGAGAGGGGGGGGGAGGAAGAAGGGTGTAGATTAAAAAGTAATCGTCTTAAAACAGCAACACTAGTGGTGTCCATATCATAGTATCATAGTAAATGTTCCTTCCAACAGAACAAACGCTGGATGGAGATTAACTGCCTAATCCACGGCAGTGTGGTAAGGTCAGTAAATACATCAGCACATCTGAAATCAATATGGTGTTGGTGACTGCAAGGTATTAAGCAGCATCAGATTACGCTATACCATACTACCTTCCAACGGGATCACACAGAGGATGGACTCATGCTACAGGACACCACATTATATATAATACAACATATATACAGTATAATACAATACAACATATATACAGTACAATACAACATACATACAGTGGGGGAAAAAAAGTATTTAGTCAGCCACCAATTGTGCAAGTTCTCCCACTTAAAAAGATGAGAGAGGCCTGTGATTTTCATCATAGGTACACGTCAACTATGACAGACAAAATGAGAATAAAAAAATCCAGAAAATCACATTGTAGGATTTTTAATGAATTTATTTGCAAATTATGGTGGAAAATAAGTATTTGGTCAATAACAAAAGTTTCTCAATACTTTGTTATATACCCTTTGTTGGCAATGACACAGGTCAAACGTTTTCTGTAAGTCTTCACAAAGTTTTCACACACTGTTGCTGGTATTTTGGCCCATTCCTCCATGCAGATCTCCTCTAGAGCAGTGATGTTTTGGGGCTGTCGCTGGGCAACACAGACTTTCAACTCCCTCCAAAGATTTTCTATGCGGTTGAGATCTGGAGACTGGCTAGGCCACTCCAGGACCTTGAAATGCTTCTCACGAAGCCACTCCTTTCGTTGCCCGGGCGGTGTGTTTGGGATCATTGTCATGCTGAAAGACCCAGCCACGTTTAATCTTCAATGCCCTTGCTGATGGAAGGAGGTTTTCACTCAAAATCTCACGATACATGGCCCCATTCATTCTTTCCTTTACACGGATCAGTCGTCCTGGTCCCTTTGCAGAAAAACAGCCCCAAAGCATGTTTCCACCCCCATGCTTCACAGTAGGTATGGTGTTCTTTGTCCTCCAAACACGACGAGTTGAGTTTTTACCAAAAAGTTATATTTTGGTTTCATCTGACCATATGACATTCTCCCAATCCTCTTCTGGATCATCCAAATGCACTCTAGCAAACTTCAGACGGGCCTGGACATGTACTGGCTTAAGCAGGGGGACACGTCTGGCACTGCAGGATTTGAGTCCCTGGCGGCGTAGTGTGTTACTGATGGTAGGCTTTGTTACTTTGGTCCCAGCTCTCTGCAGGTCATTCACTAGGTCCCCCCGTGTGGTTCTGGGATTTTTGCTCACCGTTCTTGTGATCATTTTGACCCCACGGGGTCTTGTATGTCTTCCATTTCCTAATAATTGCTCCCACAGTTGATTTCTTCAAACCAAGCTGCTTACCTATTGCAGATTCAGTCTTCCCAGCCTGGTGCAGGTCTACAATTTTGTTTCTGGTGTCCTTTGACAGCTCTTTGGTCTTGGCCATAGTGGAGTTTGGAGTGTGACTGTTTGAGGTTGTGGACAGGTGTCTTTTATACTGATAACAAGTTCAAACAGGTGCCATTAATACAGGTAACGAGTAGAGGACAGAGGAGCCTCTTAAAGAAGAAGTTACAGGTCTGTGAGAGCCAGAAATCTTGCTTGTTTGTAGGTGACCAAATACTTATTTTCCACCATAATTTGCAAATAAATTCATAAAAAATCCTACAATGTGATTTTCAGGATTTTTTTCCCTCAATTTGTCTGTCATAGTTGACGTGTACCTATGATGAAAATTACAGGCCTCTCTCATCTTTTTAAGCGGGAGAACTTGCACAATTGGTGGCTGACTAAATACTTTTTTCCCCCCACTGTACATGCAGTATAATACAACATACATACAGTACAATACTTATACAGTATAATACAATACAACATATATACAGTATAATACAATTCAACATATATACAGTATAATACAATACAACATATATACAGTATAATACAATACAACATATATACAGTACAATACAACATGTATACAGTATAATACAATACAATATATATACAGTACAATACAATACAACATATATACAGTACAATACAACATGTATACAGTATAATACAATACCACATATATACATACACACATATTTTGCCCTCAGAACAGCCTCAATTCGTCGGGGCATGGAATCTACAAGCTGTCGAAAGGGTTCCACAGGGATATTGGCCCATGTTGACTCCAATGCTTCCCACAGTTGTGTCAAGTTGGCTGGATGTCCTTTGGGTGGTGGACCATTCTTCATACACACGGGAAACTGTTGAGCGTGAAAAACCCAGCAGCGTTGCAGTTCTTGACACACTCAAACCGGTGCGCCTGGCACCTACTACCATACCCCGTTCAAAGGCACTTAAATATTTTGTCTTACCCATTCACCCTCTGAATGGTACACATACACAATCCATCTCTCAATTGTCTCAAGGCTTAAAAATCCTTCTTTAACCTGTCTCCTCCCTTTCATCTACACTGATTGACGTGGATTTAACAAGTGACATCAATAAGGGATCTTATCTTTCATCTGGATTCACCTGGTCAGTCTATGTCATGGAAAGAATGTATATTATACTGAACAAAATATAAAAACGCAACATGCAGCAATTTCAACGATTTTAGTGAGTCACAGTTCATACAAGGAAATCAGTCAATCGAAATAAATTCATTAGGCCCTAATCTATGGATTTCACATGACTGGGCAGGAGCGCAGCCATCGGTGGCCCTGGAGGGCATAGGCCCGCCCACTGGGAGCCAGGCCCAGCCAATCAGAATGAGTTTTTCCCCACAAAGGGGCTTTATTACAGACGGAAATACTCCTCGGTTTCATCAGCTGTCCGGGTGGCTGGTCTCAGACAATCCCTCAGGTGAAGAAGCCGGATGTGGAGGTCCTGGGCTGGCGTGGTTGGCGTGGTTACACACGTACTGCCACATTATCTAAAAATGACGTCTCTGGCAACAGCTCTGGTGGACATTCCTGCAGTCAGCATGCCAATTGCACGCTCCCATCAAAACTTGAGACATCTGTGACAAAACTGCACATTTTAGAGTGGCCTTTTATTGTCCCCCAGCACAAGGTGCACCTGTGTAATGATCATGCTGTTTAATCAGCTTCTTGATATGCCACACCTGTCAGGTGGATGGATTATCTTGGCAAAGGAGAAATGCTCACTAACAGGGATGTAAACAAATTTGTGCACAAAATTGAAGAGAAATAAGCTTTTTGTGCGTATGGAAAATTTCTGGGATCTTTTATTTCAGCTCAAGAAACATAGGACCAACACTTTACATGTTGCATTTATATTATTTTTCAGTATACACACAACACACTCTTTTGCCACCATTCCCTTGTTTCCGACAATTACACCTTTCACCTTTATAAACATATCATAGATCATGCTGGTAGTTCACAAGATAAATGGGATAGATGGGTACACCTTACAAATACCCAGGCTGGGTAGGATCCAGAGAAACCCCCTGCTTCAGGTAACAGAGCCTCAAAGACCTCTGTCATAATGCTACCAGGATATAAGCTCCCCAAATCACAGACCTCTGTCATAATGCTACCAGGATATAAGCTCCCCAATCACAGACCTCTGTCATAATGCTACCAGGATATAAGCTTCCCAATCACAGACCTCTGTCATAATGCTACCAGGATATAAGCTCCCCAAATCACAGACCTCTGTCATAATGCTACCAGGATATAAGCTCCCCAATCACAGACCTCTGTCATAATGCTACCAGGATATAAGCTCCCCAAATCACAGACCTCTGTCATAATGCTACCAGGATATAAGCTCCCCAAATCACAGACCTCTGTCATAATGCTACCAGGATATAAGCTCCCCAAATCACAGACCTCTGTCATAATGCTACCAGGATATAAGCTCCCCAATCACAGACCTCTGTCATAATGCTACCAGGATATAAGCTTCCCAATCACAGACCTCTGTCATAATGCTACCAGGATATAAGCTCCCCAATCACAGACCTCTGTCATAATGCTACCAGGATATAAGCTCCCCAATCACAGACCTCTGTCATAATGCTACTAGGATATAAGCTCCCCAATCACAGACCTCTGTCATAATGCTACCAGGATATAAGCTCCCAAATCACAGACCTCTGTCATAATGCTACCAGGATATAAGCTCCCCAATCACAGTAAAGGTTTAACTAAACGTAGGAGCCTTTTGACTGCTTATGCTACACTCATTTTTCAAGTCAACTGAGCCCATATCATATGAAGTAGGTCTTTATGAACCATAACATACGTCTTTATGAACCATACCATATGTCTTTATGAACCATACAGTCTTTATGAACCATACCATAGGTCTTGATGAACCATACAACTTGATGAACCATACAACTTGATGAACCATACATCTTGATGAACCATACATCTTGATGAACCATACCTCTTTATGAATCATACGTCTTTATGAATCATACCATTATGCTTCCAATTGAGATGGTTTGGGTTGAGTCGGAGGAAAAGCAGCCAACAAGTGCTTAGCGTATGTGGGAACTCCTTCAAGACTGTTGGAGAAGCAATCCAGGTGAAGCTGGTTGAGAGAATGCCAAGAGTGTGCACAGCTGTCATCAAGGCAAAGGGAGGCTATTTGAAGAATCTCAAATAAAAATATATTTTGATTTGTTTAACACTTTGTTGGTTACTACATGATTCCATATGTGTTATTTCATAGTTTTGATGTCTTCACTATTATTCTACAATACAATATCCCTTGAATGAGTAGGTGTACCAAACTTTTGACTGGTCCTGTATATCTGTTCCCTTGAAAACACAAGAACATTCCAACAACAGTTGGAAACATGTACACCATCTATACAAAAGTATGTGGACACCCTTTCAAATTAGTGGATTCGGCTATTTCAGTCACACCCGTTGCTGACAGGTGTATAAAATCGACCACACGGCCATGCAATCTCCATAGACAAACACTGGCAGTAGAATGGCCTTACTGAAGAGCTCAGTGACTTTCAACGTGGCACAGTCATAGGATGCCACCTTTCCAACAAGACAGTTCGTCAAATTTCTGCCCTGCTAGAGCTGCCCCGGTCAACTGTAAGTGCTGTTATTGTGAAGTGGAAAAATCTAGGAGCAACAACGACTCAGCCGCGAAGTGGTAGGCCACACAAGCTCACAGAACGGGACCGCCGAGGGCTGAAGCGCGTAGCGCGTAAAAATAGTCTGTCCTCAGTTGTAACACTCACTACCAAGTTCCAAACTGCCTCTGGAAGCAACAAGAGCACAAGAACTCTTCGTTGGGAGCTTCATGAAATGGTTTCCATGGCCGAGCAGCCGCACACAAGCCTAAGATCACCATGTGCAATGCCAAGCATCGGCTGGAGTGGTGTAAAGCTTGCCGCCATTGGACTCTGGAGCAGTGACAACGCGTTCTCTGGAGTGATGAATCACGCTTCACCATCTGTCAGTCCGACGGACAAATCTGGGTTTGGTGGATGCCAGGAGAATGCTACCTAACCGAATGCATAGTGCCAACTGTAAAGTTTGGTGGAGGAGGAATAATGGTCCGGGGCTGTTTTACATGGTTCAGGCTAGTCCCCTTAGTTCCGGTGAAGGGGAATCTTAACGCTACAGCATACAATGACCTTCTAGACGATTCTGTGCTTCCAACTTTGTGGCAACAGTTTGGGGACGCCCGTTCCTGTTTCAGCATGACAATGCCCCCGTGCACAAAGAGAGGTCCATACAGAAATGGTTTGTTAAGATCAGTGTGGAGGAACTTGACTGGCCTGCACAGAGCCCTGACCTCAACCCCATCAAACACCATTGGGATGAATTGGAACGCGGACTGCGAGCCAGACCTAATCGCTCAACATCAGCGCCCAACCTCACTAATGCTCTTGTGGCTGAATGGAAGCAAGTCCCGGCAGCAATGTTCCAACATCTAGTGGAAAGCCTTCCCAGAAAAGTGGAGGCTGTTATAGCAGCAAAGGGGGGGGGGGGGCAACTCCATATTAATGCCCATGATTTTGGAATGAGATGTTCGACGAGCAGCTGTCCACATACTTTTGGTCATGTTGTGTACATTCAAGACTAGAGGATCAGAGCCAAGTAAGCATACCATCTAGAGTTGAAACAGCAACCTGTTTACATACCATCTAGAGTTGAAACAGCAACCTGTTTACATACCATCCAGAGTTGAAACAGCAACCTGTTTACATACCATCCAGAGTTGAAACAGCAACCTGTTTACATACCATCCAGAGTTGAAACAGCAACCTGTTTACATACCATCCAGAGTTGAAACAGCAACCTGTTTACATACCATCCAGAGTTGAAACAGCAACCTGTTTACATACCATCCAGAGTGGAAACAGCAACCTGTTTACATACCATCCAGAGTGTAAACAGCAACCTGTTTACATACCATCCAGAGTTGAAACAGCAACCTGTTTACATACCATCCAGAGTTGAAACAGCAACCTGTTTACATACCATCCAGAACCTGTTTAGTTGAAACATGGATTATATGACAGAGCTGGCACAGTGTCAAACTCATTTATCCACACATGTAGAGACAGGCCAGGAGCTCAGCATAGCAGTCACCCAGTCCAGTCACACAGGTAGGACTCTTTAACCACGTAGCACTAATAACAGTCCATAAACATGTTGACGACATGTAAAATGTGGTGCAGTTCATGGTTTCACTTATTCATTAAAACTACCAACCCTAAACCTACTAACCTGTACCACTTATTTATTAAATGTATTATTTACAGGGACAGTGCACATTCATTCAGCCGACAAAATATTCAACTGTAGTGCCATATGATCGCACCTCACCGTCGACCAACTTCTTTCCATATTCTTCCCTCCCAAAAGACAGCTTTTGACTGGACCTCCCAACGTGTAACCTATAACCCTCATTGTCAAGTCTCTCCATATTGTCATGTCTAGGGCGGCAGGTAGCTTAGTGGTTAAGAGCGTTGTGCCAGTAACCGAAAGGTCGCTGGTTCTAATCCCCGAGCTGACTAGGTGAAAAATCTGTCGATGTGCCCTTGAGCAAGGCACTTAACCCTAATTGCTCTGGATAAGAGCGTCTGCTAAATGACTAAAAATGTAAAATTAAGTTGGTATAAACTCTATACTCTCGCATACAAATGTTGACGCCGTTGACGGCGTCTCTGTGGTTTCGGCTTTAGGCTACACTTCCTCAGACTCTAAAGTTAGCCAGGTCATTAGGCAGACAATTGATTTTGTCCCAAATTGCACCCTATTCCCTATATAGTGCACTACTTAAGGGCACATTGACAGATTTTTCACCTAGTCGGCTCGGGGATTAGAATAAGCGACCTTTCGGTTACTGGCACAACGCTCTTAACCAAGCTACCTGCCGCCCCGTAATCAATGTCATGACAATCCAAAATAAACAGTTGTATACGTTAGGTTCACTATTTAGCACGTGTGAATTATTGTTGTGTGTTTCTTTTGACTCACCTTACATGTCCTACGGGAGACACCATACCTACCTCCTGTTATGTTGGCTCATGCACGTGAGGAGAGTTGTAGCTAATATACCCTTTTTACATAACATTATTGTCTCTTGAACGGAGTTCCTTGAGTTTCCCAGGTGTAGACTGCCTAGGCTACATGCCTGTGCTCGAAATCAACAAAGGTAGGCGTCACGTATTATTGGCACTGGCAGCTAAACCTATCAACCTTAAATAGACACTTTTAACTATACATGTCACAATTCCAGACCTAACGACGCACAAACAGTCTATTTTCTGGAAATGTATCCGCTCACTTTACCAGCATTTCTTCGCGCATACGTGAGGAAAAATAGACCTGCTTTCTAATTTGAACCGCATGACGCCGTTGACGGTGACGCTCCCGGCCAGTCTGTTATCTGTCATTCACTACGGTGCATTCTAATTCCAGCGAGTAGACGCGTTAAAAAAAACACTGTTTGATTTGGCCTTCACTCACCACATGGTCACATTTCAGGCCCTATCCTCTCCTCACTGGAAGAGTCACTGCTTTGGCTCAACAACGCACTATTGTAATGTACACAAACACTTTGGACCTGAAGAAATTGCTTATCAATTCTTTAGGATTTAAATAAAAGTAGCCTACCTGGGGGTGAGGAACTCGGGCATGTTTCTGGACAGGGCCTGGTATGTAATGGCTTCAGAAAAAAACATTTCCCCAAATGTGTTCACTGTTTTATACTTCAGTTTAATATTTTCAACATGAAACAAAATTGTCCATGTCACGTGATGCATGACCCTGTTGTTTCACTTCACTTACCGGCAGCCTTCCCTTAGCCATCTGATCTGTTTGCATCCCAAACAGCACCCTGTTGTCTATGTAGTGCCTGCATCCCAAACAGCACCCTGTTCTCTATGTAGTGCCTGCATCCCAAACAGCACCCTGTTGTCTATGTAGTGCCTGCATCCCAAACAGCACCCTGTTGTCTATGTAGTGCCTGCATCCCAAACAGCACCCTGTTCTCTATGTAGTGCCTGCATCCCAAACAGCACCCTGTTGTCTATGTAGTGCCTGCATCCCAAACAGCACCCTGTTCTCTATGTAGTTCCTGCATCCCAAACAGCACCCTGTTCTCTATGTAGTGTCTGCATCTCAAACAGCACCCTGTTCTCTATGTAGTGCCTGCATCCCAAACAGCACCCTGTTGTCTATGTAGTGCCTGCATCCCAAACAGCACCCTGTTCTCTATGTAGTGCCTGCATCCCAAACAGCACCCTGTTCTCTATGTAGTGCCTGCATCCCAAACAGCACCCTGTTCTCTATGTAGTGCCTGCATCCCAAACAGCACCCTGTTCTCTATGTAGTGCCTGCATCCCAAACAGCACCCTGTTCTCTATGTAGCGCCTGCATCCCAAACAGCACTCTGTTCTCTATGTAGTGCCTGCATCCCAAACAGCACCCTGTTCTCTATGTAGTTCAGGGTCCGTTGGGCTCTTGTCAAAAGTCATTCTAAAGGGAATAGGGTGACATTTGGGACGCAACCGTTTCTGTCCAGCATCCGCAAACCCTCGGTGCATCGTTAGGGCACTGTTATCTCCAATCACATCAGCCACCCATCAAAACAAAAACAAATCTCTCTCTCTCTCTCTCTCTCTCTCTCTCTCTCTCTCTCTCTCTCTCTCTCTCTCTCTCTCTCTCTCTCTGTCTCTGTCTCTGTCTCTGTCTCTGTCTCTGTCTCTGTCTCTGTCTCTCCCTCCCTCCCTCCTGAATACAGTAACAGAAATGGCGGAAAGCTTTTGGTTGAGAAGATGTTGTTTGTCTGGGGGCTACGTTTGACTGTCCTGTTTATCTTGGCCTTTAAATGGGAGGGAGAGAGTTGGGGACGAGGGAGTAGAGCCCCAATCAGTGGGGAGGATCCTATTTCGTCTAGTCCTTCCACTGAGGGCTCCAAGGACAAACAGTAGAGAGAGAGGGCTGGAGAGAGAGATGTTGAGGGAAAACACACATCTTCAGTTTACAACCTAATGCGCCTCTTTTCTGAGAAGAGGGAGGAAGTATACAGTCCAATCACAGTCCAGTCTCACACTAGAACACAGAACATCTGACCTCATATTAATGGGGCGGCAGGTAGCTTAGTGGTTAAGAGCGTTGTGCCAGTAACCGAAAGGTCACTGGTTCTAATCCCCGAGCCAACTACGTGAAAAATCTGTCGATGTGCCCTCGAGCAAGGCACTTAACCCTAATTGCTCCTGTAAGTCGCTCTGGATAAGAGCGTCTGCTAAATGACCCCGCCAAAAAAAGTAATACAAAAAATAAAGACCCCTTTCTCTTTTTTTAACTTGTTTTTTACTTCTTCAGGAAATAGAGGTAATACAGCAGAGTCTTCCTTGTTTTGAACCATTACATAAAGTGATTATCTGAGTTTCATAAAACACATCACATGATTACAGGGAATCATGGGTAAAATAATCTCCCTTGAGAGGTTATTCAATGAGTCTGTCTGACCTGAAGAAACAGAGCAACAGCACAGACTAACCTAATAGGATACCACACACACACACACACACACACACACACATATACACACACACACACACACACACACACACACACATATACACATACACATATATATACACACACACACACACACACACACACATACACACAGACTAACCTAATAGGATACCACACACACACAGACTAACCTAATAGGATACCACACACACACACACACACACACACACACACATATACACACACACACACACACACACACACACATACACATATATATACACACACACACACAGACTAACCTAATAGGATACCACACACACACACACACACATGCACATACACACACACACACACACACACACACAGACTAACCTAATAGGATACCACACACACACACAGACTAACCTAATAGGATACCACACACACACACAGACTAACCTAATAGGATACCACACACACACACAGACTAACCTAATAGGATACCACACACACACACACACACACACACACACATACACACACAGACACACACACACACACACACACACACACAGACTAACCTAATAGGATACCACACACACACACACACACACACACACACACACACACACATACACACACAGACACACACACACACACACACACACAGACTAACCTAATAGGATACCACACACACACACACACACACACACAGACACACACACACACACACACACACACACACACACACACACACACACACACACACACACACACACACACACACACACACACACACACACACACACACACACATACACACACACACATACATACACATACACACACACACATATACACACACACACACACACACACACAGGAGTTGGCATGATTTATATGGTAGGTCCTGTTGTCTCAGATGGAGACTGTACATAATGCTGAACATACTGACCCAATTATTCTGCTGCTTTACTTACTGATAAATTACAACTGAGTTAATAAATCCCCAAAAGAAACAAATAAGTTACTGTTGGGTTATTACCGTGTAATTACCGTAGAATTTACCATGGGGTGGATAAATGTGAAGCACTTTTCTCTGTTTTTTTCTTTTTTGAAGGCGAGGATCATAAATGTCCTGAGGCAACCAACATTTAAAATTCATTCCGGCAAATGTTTTGAGTATGGATGGGGGCCAGAATAGAGTTAGGATGGAGACACTGTATTGTCATCTTACTATTAACCTCCCATTGATAAAGGCCATTTTGAAGGCTGACTATTACAGTGCCTTCTGAAAGTATTCCTACAGTGCCTTCAGAAATTATTCACACCCCTTGAATTATTCCACGTTGTTGTGTTATAGCCTGAATTCAAAATCGATTAAATGGATTATTTTTTTTCCAGCTACACACAATACCACATAATGACAAAGTGAAAACATGTTTTTAGAAATTTTAGCAAATGTATTGAAAATGAAATACATAAATCTCATTTACATAAGTATTCACACCCCTGATTCAGTACATGTTAAAATCACCTTTGGCAGCTATTACAGCTGTGAGTCTTCTGGGTAATTCTCTAAGTGCTTTGCACACCTGGATTGTACAATATTTACACTTTATTCTTTTTTAAAATTCTTCAAGCTTTGTCTAGTTGGTTGTTGATCATTGCTAGACAGCCATTTTCAAGTCTTACCATATATTTTCAAGCTGATTTAAGTCAAAACTGTAACTAGGCTACTCAGGAATTCAATGTCGTCTTGGTAAGAATATTTATGTAAATTTGGCCTTGTGTTTTAGCTTATTCTCCTGCTGAAAAGTGAATTAATCTCCCAGTGTCTGGTGGAAAGCAAACTGAATTCAGTAAAAAAATTTATCCTGAAAAACCCATCAGTCCTTAACAATTACAAGCATACACATAACATGCAGCCACCACTATGCTTAAAAATATAGAGAGTGGTACTCAGTAATGTGTTGTATTGTATTTGCCCCAATCATAACACTTCGTATTCAGGTCAAAAAGTTAATTGCTTTGCCACATTTTTGGCAGTATTACTTGAATGCCTTTTTGCAAACAGGATGCATGTTTTGGAATATATTTATTCTGTACAGACTTCCTTCTTTTCACTCTGTCATTTAGGTTAGTATTGTGGAGTAACTACAATGTTGTTGATCCATCCTCAGTTTTCCCTATCACAGCCATTAAACTCTGTAACTGTTTTAAAGTCACCATTGGCCTCATGGTGAAATCCCTGAGCAGTTTCCTTCCTCTCCGGCATCTGAGTTAGGGAAGACACCTGTATCTTTGTAGTGACTGGGTGTATTGATACACCAGCCAAAGTGTAATTAATAACTTCACCATGCTCAAAGGGACATTCAATGTCAGCTTTTTTTTCTTCTTTTTTTTACCCATCTACCAATAGGTGAACTTCTTTGTGTCACACCCTGGCTCTGGGGACTCTTAAATGTTGAGCCAGGGTGTGGATTTTTCTATGTTTAGTTTTCTATGTTTTTGTTCTAGATCGTGTTGATCTATGTTGGCCAGGGTGGTTCCCAATCAGAGACAGCTGTAGCTCGTTGTCTCTGATAGGGGACCATACTTAGGCAGCCTGTTGGCACCAGTTAGGTTGTGGGATCTTGTTCCGTAAGGTTTGTTTTGTGTTAACCTAGGACTTCACGTATCGTTTGTTGTTTTGGTTCGTGTTCAGTACAAATAAAATGTATGCTTATCACGCTGCGCCTTGGTCCGTGTCTTCAGTCAACGACCGTGACAGAAGATCCCACCAAAAGAGGACCAAGCAGCGTGCCCAGGAGGAGAAGATTGCGATGTCTCAGGTGGGCAAATGGTGGTCTTGGGAGGAGATATTCGCAGGGAAAGGGCCATGGGCAAAGGTAAATGCCCAGGCAGCAGAGGAGAAACGGCGCCAACCGTGCCAACGACGGACACGCGAGAGGCAACCCCAAGAAACATTTTTGGGGGGGCACACGCCGTGGACGACGGGGCAGCAGGAGGCAGCTACAGGGCGAATCTGCGGACTAGGAGAGGAGGACACCAGGTTACGGGGGCTATTGGTCATGAGGGAGCAGGAGTTAATGGGTCAGAGGGAGGAGCTACTGGAGGTGATAAGGGAGAAGGAGAGTGTAGAGGCACGGCGAGAGGAACTGGTTAGGCAGCAGAGGGAGCGGAGGTTTATAAGGAAACCCAGTCCTGATCCCCGCACTAAGACAGTGGTGCGTGTTCCCAGTATGGCCCGACCCATTCCTGCTTCCCGCACAAGGCCAGTGGTGTGTGTTCCCAGTACAGTCCGGCCTGTTCCTTCTCCCCGTACCAAGCCAGTGGTGCGCGTCGCCAGCCCGGTCCGGCCTGTTCCTGTCCCTCGCGCCAAGCCAGTGGTGCGTGTCGCCAGCCCGGTCCGGCCTGTTCCTGTCCCTCGCGCCAAGCCAGTGGTGCGCGTCGCCAGCCCGGTCCGGCCTGTTCCTGTCCCTCGCACCAAGCCTGTGGTGCGCGTCGCCAGCCCGGTCCGGCCTGTTCCTGCCCCTCGCACCAAGCCAGTGGTGCGCGTCGCCAGCCCGGTCCGGCCTGTTCCTGCCCCTCGCACCAAGCCAGTGGTGCGCGTCGCCAGCCCGGTCCGGCCTGTTCCCTGCCCCTCGCACCAAGCAAGTGGTGCGCGTCACCAGCCCGGTCCGGCCTGTTCCTGCTCCCCGCCCCAAGCCAGTGGTGCGCGTCGCCAGCCCGGTCCGGCCTGTTCCTGCCCCTCGCACCAAGCCAGTGGTGCGCGTCGTCAGCCCGGTCCGGCCCGTTCCTGCTCCCCGCCCCAAGCCAGTGGTGCGCGTCGCCAGCCCGGTCTGGCCCGTTCCTGCTCTCCGCACCAAGCCAGTGGTGTGTGTGTCCAGTCCGGCACGGTCCAAGCCTGTTCCACCGGTGCTATTTACTGCTTACTATTTACTACTTACTACTGACTATTTACTGCTTACTGCATACTATTTACTGCTTACTGCATACTACTTACTGCTTACTATTTACTACTTACTATTTACTACTTACTGCATACTGCTTACTGCATACTATTTACTGCTTACTGCATACTACTTACTGCTTACTATTTACTGCTTACTGCATACTACTTACTGCTTACTACTTACTGCTTACTGCATACTATTTACTGCTTACTGCATACTACTTACTGCTTACTATTTACTACTTACTATTTACTACTTACTGCTTACTGCATACTATTTACTGCTTACTGCATACTACTTACTGCTTACTATTTACTACTTACTATTTACTACTTACTGCATACTGCTTACTGCTTACTATTTACTGCTTACTGCATACTACTTACTGCTTACTATTTACTGCTTACTGCATACTACTTACTGCTTACTATTTACTACTTACTATTTACTACTTACTACTTACTGCTTACTGCTTACTACTTACTATTTACTGCTTACTATTTACTACTTACTACTTACTACTTACTGCTTACTATTTACTATTTACTGCTTACTAGTCCTGAACTCACTCAGTCACTCACTCACACACATACAGTGTATACTTCCATTCATGTTTTCATCTGGTACCGGGGGACCTTCAGATGAGTCTTGTGAGGCCTGTCGGCGTCCTAGAGAAAAACAACTGGCATGTATGTGTTCGTGAGGGTCTTTACAGAGGGGTCATTTAAGTGTGTAGCCCAAACTGTTCGGACGCTAAAGACAGAAGTTGGCAGATCGCTACAGACGATTTTGTGAGAAGACCGATTTTCGGGACGTCTCATGGTCTGACAAACGCCGCTCCAGCTCTGCCACCTTTCACCGCCTGATGCGGAAGAGTTACAGATATCTTAAACTGACAGATTTGTATTATGCTAATTAGATTTACACAGGGGGTGCAGACATCAACTCTAATGAATGGCGTGTTATAGCCGTCAGGCTGATTGGCAGCATACTGTAGTAGTGCCAACCTGTCAGAATATTGCAGGCATGGCTTTCAACCAGCTCTTTTTGGTCTCCCATGAGAGGGAATGTCATCCCAGTTAATGAGGTCTATTGTATTCTGTTCATAAACTCTGAACTTCTACACTGTTCGTTTTCCAGTCTTACATTGAGTAATCTAACAGCCGTTCGGGGCTGTTTTTTGTGTACTATTCTTCTTGACAAAAAATAAGTGTTTTGCTGTGAACGATGGTTGCATGCTAGCCAGTAGTGGGGTGGTATTCCACTCAGCTGAATGGTGGTTGCATGCTAGCCAGTAGTGGGGTGGTGGTTGCATGCTAGCCAGTAGTGGGGTGGTGGTTGCATGCTAGCCAGTAGTGGGGTGGTGGTTGCATGCTAGCCAGTAGTGGGGTGGTGGTTGCATGCTAGCCAGTAGTGGGGTGGTGGTTGCATGCTAGCCAGTAGTGGGGTGGTGGTTGCATGCTAGCCAGTAGTGGGGTGGTGGTTGCATGCTAGCCAGTAGTGGGGTGGTGGTTGCATGCTAGCCAGTAGTGGGGTGGTGGTTGCATGCTAGCCAGTAGTGGGGTGGTGGTTGCATGCTAGCCACTAGCCAGTAGTGGGGTGGTGGTTGCATGCTAGCCAGTAGTGGGGTGGTGGTTGCATGCTAGCCAGTAGTGGGGTGGTATTCCACTCAGCTGAATGGTGGTTGCATGCTAGCCAGTAGTGGGGTGGTGGTTGCATGCTAGCCAGTAGTGGGGTGGTGGTTGCATGCTAGCCAGTAGTGGGGTGGTGGTTGCATGCTAGCCAGTAGTGGGGTGGTGGTTGCATGCTAGCCAGTAGTGGGGTGGTGGTTGCATGCTAGCCAGTAGTGGGGTGGTGGTTGCATGCTAGCCAGTAGTGGGGTGGTGGTTGCATGCTAGCCAGTAGTGGGGTGGTGGTTGCATGCTAGCCAGTAGTGGGGTGGTGGTTGCATGCTAGCCAGTAGTGGGGTGGTGGTTGCATGCTAGCCAGTAGTGGGGTGGTGGTTGCATGCTAGCCAGTAGTGGGGTGGTGGTTGCATGCTAGCCAGTAGTGGGGTGGTGGTTGCATGCTAGCCAGTAGTGGGGTGGTGGTTGCATGCTAGCCAGTAGTGGGGTGGTATTCCACTCAGCTCGCTCCAACTGGGTCCTGCTCTCTGTAGAACATCGCCCTGTCCTATCATTTGTGGTAATATGTGGGATCTATTCCTTTTTCATGAATTGTGGTGTGATAAAATTGTGTATGATTTTTGGAAACCGTTGTGTGGTGGGTGTGTGTCCTGGGGGATTCGTAAAGAACCTGGTGTCGTAGGAAGAGAGGACGTTAGTGGGCATACCTATCACACTTACCTGGTTAGTCAGTCCTTCCTCTCTGGTGACACTCTCTCTCTGTCTTCTCTCCAAAATAAGCTCAAATTAATACGGTAAACTATCACTAAACTATTTAAATCCATAATAAACTATAACCTTTCAGTAAACTTAACAAACTGATCTCAAATCCAGGCACTGCTAATCTCTGTTCACATTGAGGATATCCCCATGTGCCAATAAGGAACGGATCCCCCAGACCCCTCAGCAGCGTTTAACTTCATCTGTTTACATGGAGAGATCGACAACGTTCGGATGCTTCCCAAATGGCACCCTAATTCACTTTATACTGCATTAGGGCACTGGTCAAAAGTAGTGCGCTGTATAGGGAGCCATTTGGGACTCGTGCTTTGTCTTGGCAGTAAAACCAGAGAGTCAGCAGCATTCCTTCCAGCCTCCATTACGTAATCAGTGGAGCGAGGTCTTTGGCTGGAGTCCTGTTTTCTTACCTTTTGACATGGCCACTGCTAAAGTAAATCACTACTCTCAGGCTGGATCCTAAACGGCACCCTATTCACTAAGGGTTTCCCTATGGGCCCTGGTCAAAAGTAGTGCACTACATTCTTAGAAAAAAGGGTTCTAAAAGGGTTCTTCGGCTGTCCCCATAGGGGAACCCTTTTTGGTTCCAGGTATAACTTTTTTTTTAGGGTTCCATGTAGAACCCTCGGTGGAAAGGAACTCAAAAGGGTTCTACTTGGAACCAAAAGGGTTCTACAAAGGGTTCTCCTATGGGGCCAGCCGAAGAACCCTTTTAGGTTCTAGATAGATTATTTTTTCTGTGTATGTAGGTACAACAGTAGTGCACTACATAGGGAATAGGGTGCCATTTGGGACACAGGTAGCAGTGCTGATTAGAAGAAGTAAGGAAGTGGAAAGTCATCCATCGCCATGACACCATCATCTCGTTATGGTGCGGCAAAAAAGTGAAGAATGTGGGATATTACAGAACACAACATGGGAACCCATCTTAATGGCTTCGGCAGCTAATGGGCCTGACTGCAATGTAAAAGCTTATACAGTACTACGTAGGTACACTCACACACACACACGCGCGCACACACACACACACACACACACTCGACTCCACTGGACTATTTACAAACCAGTCATAATAAGCATAAGTAATTGGCTGTCATGTTCGACCTACCGTGCCTTGCAAAAGTATTCATCCCCCTTTTTTTTTGAAGACCAAGGAGCTCTCCAAACAGGTCAGGGACAAAGTTGTGGAGAAGTACAGATCAGGGTTGGGTTATAAAAAAAATATCTGAAACTTTGAACATCCCACATTGCACCATTTAAATCCATTATTAAAAAATGGAAAGAATATGGCACCACAACAAACCTGCCAAGAGAGGGCCGCCCACCAAAACTCATGGACCAGGCAAGGAGGGCATTAATCAGAGAGGCAACAAAGAGACCAAAGATAACCCTGAAGGAGCTGCAAAGCTCCACAGCGGAGATTGGAATATCTGTCCATAGGACCACTTTAAGCCGGACACTCCACAGAGCTGGGCTTTATGGAAGAGTGGCCAGAAAAAAAGCCATTGCTTAAAGAAAAAAATAAGCAAACACGTTTGGTGTTCGCCATAAGCCATGTGGGAGACTCCCCAAACATATGGAAGAAGATACTCTGGTCAGATGAGACTAAAATTGAGCTTTTTGGCCATCAAGGAAAACGCTATGTCTGGCGCAAACCCAACACCTCTCATCATCCTGAGAACACCATCCCCACAGTGAAGCATGGTGGTGGCAGCATCATGCTGTGGGGATGTTTTTCATCGGCAGGGACTGGGAAACTGGTCAGAATTGAAGGAATGATGGATTGCGCAAAATACAGGGAAATTCTTGAGGGAAACCTGTTTCAGTCTTCCAGAGATTTGAGACTGGGACGGAGGTTCACCTTCCAGCAGGACAATGACCCTAAGCATACTGCTAAAGCAACACTCGAGCGGTTTAAGGGGAAACATTTAAATGTCTTGGAATGGCCTAGTCAAAGCCCAGACCTCAATCCAATTGAGAATCTGTGGTATGACTTAAAGATTGCTGTACACCAGCGGAACCCATTCAACTTGAAGGAGCTGGAGCAGCTTTGCCTTGAAGAATGGGCAAAAATCCCAGTGGCTAGATGTGCCAAGCTTATAGAGACATACCCCAAGAGACTTGCAGCTGTAATTGCTGCAAAAGGTGGCTCTACAAAGTATTGACTTTGGGGGGGTGAATAGTTATGCACGCTCAAGTTCTGTTTTTAAAAATCTTATTTCCTGTTTGCTTCACACACAAAAATATTTGGATCTTCAAAGTTGTAGGCATGTTATGTAAATCAAATGATACAAACCCCCCCAAAATCTATTTTAATTCCAGGTTGTAAGGCAACAAAATAAGAAAAATGCCAAGGGGGTGAATACTTTCGCAAGCCACTGTATCTTAATAAGCCATAGGCAGGGCCATTAACTCCCTCTGTCAAAATGCTTTTAAAACTCACATTATTGTATTCTAAGTTAGGTTTGTCCTACCTCTACAGACCTACTATGTAAAATGGAGGTGTTTTGTTTACAGGCCTACTGTATAAAATGGAGGTGTTTTGTTTACAGGCCTACTGTATAAAATGGAGGTGTTTTGTTTACAGGCCTACTGTATAAAATGGAGGTGTTTTGTTTACAGGTCTACTGTATAAAATGGAGGTGTTTTTGTTTACAGGCCTACTGTATAAAATGGAGGTGTTTTTGTTTACAGGCCTACTGTATAAAATGGAGGTGTTTTGTTTACAGGCCTACTGTATAAAATTGAGGTGTTTTTGTTTACAGGCCTACTTTATAAAATGGAGGTGTTTTGTTTACAGGCCTACTGTATAAAATGGAGGTGTTTTGTTTACAGGCCTACTGTATAAAATGGAGGTGTTTTGTTTACAGGCCTACTGTATAAAATTGAGGTGTTTTGTTTACAGGTCTACTGTATAAAATGGAGGTGTTTTGTTTACAGGTCTACTGTATAAAATGGAGGTGTTTTGTTTACAGGCCTACTGTATAAAATTGAGGTGTTTTTGTTTAAAGGCCTACTGTATAAAATGGAGGTGTTTTGTTTACAGGCCTACTGTATAAAATTGAGGTGTTTTTGTTTAAAGGCCTACTGTATAAAATGGAGGTGTTTTGTTTACAGGCCTACTGTATAAAATTGAGGTGTTTTTGTTTACAGGCCTACTGTATAAAATGGAGGTGTTTTGTTTACAGGCCTACTGTATAAAATGGAGGTGTTTTTGTTTACAGGCCTACTGTATAAAATGGAGATGTTTTTGTTTACAGGCCTACTGTATAAAATGGAGGTGTTTTTGTTTACAGGCCTACTGTATAAAATGGAGGTGTTTTGTTTACAGGTCTACTGTATAAAATGGAGGTGTTTTTGTTTACAGGCCTACTGTATAAAATGGAGGTGTTTTGTTTACAGGCCTACTGTATAAAATGGAGGTGTTTTGTTTACAGGCCTACTTGCACACCTAGAACATGGCTGTGTGTGATACTAGAGCGTGACATTTGACCTCCAGCAGAAAAGGCATGAGACCATGAGACTTTATGAAGTGTGCAGTGATATCACCCCAGAGAAGATGTTATGTACACTGCAGTTATGTAATAAAGAAAACATGTTGCAGAGTACAGATAGAAACATGATACAGTAGACCTTCTACGTACATTATCGACCAGACAGAGCCATAGTGCTAGTATTAGAGATAAACGGTTTGCCATTACAACCTCACTAACTTATTCACATACTAGAACATGTATTAAACTAAAATCAATAACTATAATCATTTTGATAAACAATATTGTTATCCTGGCTGAGTGAATCATTTCCATCTCCATTGACATTTCATTTCATGTGGCTATATCGTACGCCTATGGACCTGCAGCCTGTGCACTAGCTTCCATGATGCTCTCAGTAAGGTGACAGAATGGCAGATGGGTTATTACGTAACAAGACCAACAGCCCAGAATCTGTTTGCTCCTTTTTTTAAATGGCACGAATAAAAAACTGTTGAGGTCGGTTAAGGCATAGCCTGTTGTTAAAATGCTGCCAACTCTGCTATCTTATCAAGGCTTTAGGGATAGATAGAGAGTTGGGTCAAAATATGTTTGCCCCTTTTTATAAAATGGTACGACAAAACTGTTGAGCTCGGTAAAATAGCATTGTGTTTTTTTGTTTGTTGTTGTTGCCATTCTCAACGCTTAGGGATAGGGAGTTATAGATTGATTAAATAGCTCTCCATTTAGTTTGGGAGCAAGGAGCATGCAACAGCTCAGATAGCATTCTTACTTTGTAGCCTACCTGTGACACTTGTTAACCGAATAGGCGACTGAAAGCTGTTGCTATGCAATCACTGGCTAACCGATGGTCAGTTTAACACAACGTTGGTATCTGCCCTGGGGAGCAGACCATGACACCCTAGCTATTAAATAGTGCACATAAATATTCATCCACGGGACAGTACACATCAGCAATGCGGGTTTTGGTGACATGTCCTCAGGACCGCCTGCGAGCCGCGACACACGTCCCATGCCCCGGCGCGGGGCCACGGCATTCTCTTCTCCAAGCAGGCGCTACATGAATCACTGATTCCCTGTCTAATAGAATGTCGTGGTCCTTTTTATAGGCTACAATCATTCGTAGCCTAGAACATCGTATATTATTCAATGTCAGATTATATCCCAACTATGTTGTTTTGAGGCATCTTTTGGGGGAGAAACGTGAAAACGTATTGAGGAACCCTTTTGAGGTGCATCGAATGATAGGCCTACAATATTGCACCATTCAATGGCTCATTTTATAAACACCGTATCATCACACGGCCTGTCCATTATTAATAAGGGGTCCGACCAGCGCATCGGCACTGCAGGGAGTGGCAAGGTTACTACGTATTCCACCTCATTCATAATAAACAAACAAAAAAAACGTTACATTCATCCCGTTCTACATTATAACGGTTTCTGGGTCGAAACAAGTGACATTGACATTACGCACATCACTATTATATTTATATTGAGTAAAACGGCACCTTACCTCTCTCCAGCGTGTTGTATTTGTAGTCCAGAATCAACAACTAGCTCCTCCCCTCGAACAGTGGAGCAGCACCAAACCTCGCACTGTTCCTAAACATATCTGGCCATCAAAGCATAGCTACAATGAGTAAGTGTGAATTTCGCAAGATCCCACGGTCGGAGAAATGGTGTCGCGAATGACGTTGCGGAGGAGATTCCCGTTGTAGAGCGCGCTTCCCGGTTATTCCAGTAGCAGCAGGCGTGTTGGAGAGGGAGGGGTGCAGCGGTCCGCCTGCCTGCAGGAGGCACACTGCGGTGACATTGACCAATGGGATCACGCAGTGAAGGGTCCCCTCTCCGATTCGTAAATATCTCTGCCTCATCAGATATTACAGCACCAGTCTCATTCACTCAGTTTCAAATGGGATCAGAATGAGAGATTAAGTAATCCACAATTTCAGAAATGTAGGCTAAAAGTCTGCAATCAACCCGACAGGCTATAGGCTTAAAAAAAATGTACGTTTAAGGCATGTGCAAAATGGGTGATCTTGATACATTTCCCTACACAGACATTTTAAAGGTAACCTTCACTACTAGACACTATGTGGGGTGTTTTCCCAGTCTCTCTACATTGTTACGAGTGATGAGAGGTATTTTTTTTGAATTTTTGTGCTGGGAGAGTTCAACCCATGACGTCATTGGTTGATTGAGCCTGCTGTCTGATCTAAAAAAATTAATGGAGTCATGTTTTGTAGCAATTATTGTAGCCTTTGTTTTTTCGCCGATTGCACGATCACGCGAGCTGCGAGTATATGGTTGTCCTTGTTCAATAGAGACATTGGACTTGCCACGACATTATAGAATATCTAGGTTGACTCGTTTTCCCTGGCTTTGTAAAGACTACAGCCTGATGGAAGCCCTATTTCCTTGTCCAATTGCGTTCCCACCCTCGAAGGCGGGATTTTCAAAACGCGGGCAGGTACTCGTTTCTACAGGTTTCACGGGAGCTATGTTACCGTACGCTGTCTATCCGAGACTGCTAAATAATTACAATGGCTGCTTCTGTAACCGGTGTGAAATGGCTAGCTAGTTAGCGGTGCGCGCTAGTAGCGTTTCAATCGGGGACGTCACTCGCTCTGAGACCTTGAAGTAGTTGTGGAGCGACGGGTAACGGTGCTTCGAGGGTGACTGTTGTCGATGTGTGCAGAGGGTCCCTGGTTCAAGCCCAGGTTGGGGCGAGGAGAGGGACGGAAGCAACACTGTTACACTTCTGGGGATTCCTCTTTCCAAGAAGAGCTGGATGGCAAAACAGTTTTTTGATGTTCTTTTAGATAGGGGCATACAACCCTATTAATTTGAGCCGGAAAAAAACACTGAAGAGGAGTTGAGACAGCGAGAACAAGAATTGTGAGCCCAGCAAGCAGCGATGGTCAGACTCCTACTGGAGGTGCCTATGTGGGTGCTGTCCAGCCACGCAGACAGAAGAGGAATGTCTGCGCTGCAACACATTAGATCACGGACAGTTCTTACTGGAGAGGGTCCATGCAGACCCCATAAATGGTGTGTGTATGTGACAGGCCATCGAAGTTCCGACAAACATATGGATAGGTCCTATGTAGCTCAGCTGGTAGAGCACGGCGCTTGTAACGCCAAGGTAGTGGGTTCGATCCCCGGGACCACCCATACACAAAAAAAAAAATGTATGCACGCATGACTGTAAGTCGCTTTGGATAAAAGCGTCTGCTAAATGGCATATTATTTGTTATTGTTGATAGAGGGGTGCTGGAGACGTTCTTCAGAACCTCCAAGATCAACTGGCGGCGGCAGACTAGACCAGCTGGACAAATTACAATTAAGTAAATTGTTTTGCTGTCAGCTAGCTAGCTAGCGATATAAGCTAATTGGGATGCGCTTTGGTTGGTATTAACTTCCTATTCTTATAAGTCAGGGGTGTCAAACGTACAGCCCGCGGGCCGGATCAGGCCCGCAAACGGGTTTAATCCGGCCCGCGAGATGATTTAAAAAAAAAAAATTTTTTTATTTTTTTTGTAAAGTAAAAAAATGCGCTGCAATTTTTCAATAAAATAAACGGCTGTTCCAATTGCGTCCACTGGATGGCGCAATAGCAATTGTGTTAAGCAAGCAAACTGTTTATACCGGGGCAGAGCAAGTAGGTCAAGCACGTGCAGCCAATGAGCTACTTTGTTTTGCCCGCGATATTTATTACGGCTTCTACTTTTAACATTATGTGCTTTGGCACCCTCATTGCCCCAAGATGTCTCTGTCAAAAAAGAGAAAAGTGGACGCAGAGTGCAGAGTGTTCCAAGAAAAATGGTCATCCTATTTATTCACGGAATTGAATGGGAAAGCTGTATGTTTGGTGTGTTCAGAGCATGTTGCAGTGCTGAAAGAATATAACCTTCGTCGCCACTATGTGAGTCTTCATGCCGACAAATATGACAACTTTCAAGGACAGCGGAGATGAGAGAAGGTGAATGAACTGTTGGCGGGTCTGAAGAAACAGCAGTCTGTGTTTACTCACAGCCGAGACATCAGTAACGCTGCAGTGAAAGCTAGCTACCTCATTGCTAATGAAATCGCAGTGGCTTCAAAACCATTTAGTGAGGGTGAATTTGTAAAAACATGCATGATGAAGGAAGCGGAGATTGTGTGCCCTGAAAAGCGGCTGGCTTTTGCAAATATCAGCCTGACAAGAAACACAGTTGCAGACAGGATTTCCGATCTTTCAGTGGATTTGGACAGCCAGTTGAAGCAAAAAGTAAAGTCATTTATTGCGTTTTCGGTTGCAATTGATGAAAGCACGGACATTACAGATGTTGCACAACTGGCCATTTTCATCCGCGGAGTTGATGACACATTGACCGTCACCGAGGAGTTCGTGGAGTTGGTGCCGATGACAGATACAACGACAGCAGCTGATATTTTTACCGCACTCGTCGGCGCGCTGGACAGGGTCGGAGTGGACTGGTCCCGCGCTGTCAGCCTGGCTACAGATGGTGCGCCCTCAATGATCGGGAAAAAAGCAGGCGTTGTGACAAAGTTCAGAGAGAAAGTGCAATCTGCAAATGGAGGACGTGATTTTTTGACTTTTCACTGTATTTTGCACCAGGAGGCTTTGTGAAGGTGGTCATCCAAACTGTTAATTTCATCTGATCCAGAAGCCTGAATCACCGTCAGTTTGACAGCCTTCTCAGAGAGAAAGACCACATCTATGGCCTGCCATACCACACTGAGGTAAGACGGTTAAGCCGAGGTGCTGAGGCGTTTCTTTGATTTACGAGAAGAAATTGAACAGTTCATGGAAGAAAAGGGCAAACCAGTGTTAGAATTTCATTCCGCAGAATGGATGCAGGACCTTGCATTTATGGTGGATGTTACAGAGCACTTGAACAAACAGCTGCAAGGGCGCAACAAAGTTGTCACGCAGTATTATGACAGCATACGTTCTTTCAAGTTGAAGCTGTCATTGTGGGAGACGCAACTTGCCGGTGGTGATGCAGCTCACTTCCCCTGTCTGAAAAATGTGTGTGCGACCCAACATGTGGCAGACATGAAGCGGTTCAAATATAAAATAACGGGACTGTTACGGGAGTTTGAGCAACGCTTTCAGATTTATGTTTATATGTTTTTATGTTGATGTGCTATTGTTTTTAATTGATTTTATTTGTATATTTAACCTATTCTTGACTCTGTGGTTCTTGCACTTGTTTGGGGAACAGGATTTCATTATTTGTATCTACATTTCTGCCTGAGAAATGACACCCTGATATAGTTCTGTGATCTGTGATATACTTCTGTGAATCACTGAGGCATTGTGTGTTTGTGTGTTCTTTGTCCTCAGAACTTTCAAATAACTTGAGGTGTTTTATGATTAATAGTGATGTTGTGCTTTTGGACACTGTCCTCAGGCTCCAGCTTTATGTTTATATGTTTTTATGTTGATGTGCTATTGTTTTTAATTGATTTTATTTTATTTGTATATTTAACCTATTCTTGACTCTGTGGTTCTTGCACTTGTTTGGGGAACAGGATTTCATTATTTGTATCTACATTTCTGCCTGAGAAATGACACCCTGATATAGTTCTGTGATCTGTGAAACAGTTCTGTTAATCACTGAGGCATTGTGTGTTTGTGTGTTCTTTTTCTTTAGAATTTTCAAATAAACTTGACGTGTTTTATGATTAATAGTGATGTTGTGCTTGTACTATTTTGGACACACTGTCCTCAGGCTCCAGCTTTATGTTGTATGTTGATCGTATTAAAACAAAGAAAACAATCTGAAGTTGTTGTTTTTAAGTTATATATACCATGATTTTTCCGGTCCGGCCCACTTGGGAATAGATTTTCCTCCATGTGGCCCCTGAGCTAAAATGAGTTTGACACCCCTGTTATAAGTGTTCGGTAAAGTGCCTTAGAGACGTATCAGTGATTTTGGTTGTCAGGTGACGTCATCAAACAGGTGTGTTGCCTGGTAAAGTATGCCAGGAAGCTTAATACTAGTGTCGTTGGGCTAACTGGTGTGAGGATTGGGTTTGGAAGACAACGTGGAGTTAGTGTTAAATAACCTCTGTAGGTGCTTTTGTTTGCATCTTTTGTTACAGCTTTGAGTTGCGCTGTTTGGTTGTTTACCAGTTAGACTGGTTTGGCTCAGTGTTGGCTGCCTTTCTTTGTTTGAACTTGCCACTGCGGTGGATAGTTGGTTGTGTGCTGCGTTGGAGAGAATTGGTTAGTTTCCAGGCCCCTGCGCAGGCTCTACTTGCTGTTGGGACATCGGTCCGAGGAGGTGAGTACAATCAGCTGTGTACCTCAGTGGGAGATTTGGGTTAGGTAGTGCCATTTGCTACCCAGAGCTATAGCCGTTCTTTTCCCCTGCTATGCTTAGCGACGTGATCCACTTTGGAATATGTTGGGCATGGTTATTTTGTTTATCTCTGTGTGGTGTCCGTAGACTGAGCAGTTGTCTCGGGGGCACATCCGTGGCTTGGGGGGAATCCGCCAGCTTGCTTTTTTTTTTTTTTCAATGCCAGTGGGCTACAGTGCGTAATTACCCACCGCGAATCCGCACGAAGACTAGGGTTGAGTTACGGTAGGATTTGGGGAATGTCCTTCTCTCTAATCTCTCTCCTGTGGTGCCCAGTGTGATTGGCGCTTCTCTTGTTGTGGTCTGGTGTGCTCAGCAGAGGGGAAGAGCAATATTATTTTGTTGCAGTTCCTTGTGACTATGGCGTCTAATGTAGACAAGTTCATTCGCGTTCCATCAGAGGAACTGTTAGAATAATGTACTAAAGAACAGCTGTTGAAGATCGCTGAACTACCAGGTTGAAATCAGTGATCAACGTCTAAAATGTTGTTAGGTTGCTATTGAAGGCCATCTGATGGAGAGTGGTATACTCGTAGGTACCACTGGGGGTAGCCTCTGCGGAGGACTCGCCGTCTCCCCGTTTCGCTCCAATGGCCACCCCGTCTGTTAGCCCTAGTAGCCAAGTTGCGCTAGCTAGCTCTGTTAGCTATACCCAAAATCTACTTTAGTTTAACGTTATAGCTAGTTAGCAAGCCTCAGTGTATCTCATTAGGAACAAAACTGGATGAATGTTTTGATGAGGAGTAAAGGAATGCCTTTGTCACTAGTCTTGGAGTAACTAGACCTGTGTTGTAGCTAGCTAGCTAATGTGTGTCTGTGAGATGTATAATATTCTTCCATCAGATTATTTTTGGAGTGTGTTCTGTGGGGAGAAGCTAGGCAGAGGACACCAAATCTCCTTGCCTGCTTGTGGTGTTGGGGCCCATTTGAGCAAATTATCCCTCACATCAGTGGAGGCTGCTGAGGGGAGGACAGCTCATAATGGCCGGAACGGAGCAAACGGAATGGCGTCAAACACGGAAACCATGTTTTTGGTGTATTTGATACCATGCCGTTCCAGCCATTACCAAGAGCCCTTCCTCCCCAATTAAAGTGCCACCAACCTCCTGTGCCTCAAAAGGAGACGTGAAAGGTCCCTTAACAACAATATCCCCTTGTATCTCACTGCACCCCCCTAAAACACACTATACGCAATTATTCCCTTTGTAGAACTGTATTATTTAATATAGGCGTTAGTAGTATGTTTTTCATCTACTGTGTATATAATAAACTCAGCAAAAATAAATAAACGTCCCTTTTTCAGGACCCTGTCTTTCAAAGATAATTCATAAAAATCCAAATAACTTCACAGATCTTCATTGTAAAGGGTTTAAACACTGTTTCCCATGCTTGTTCAATGAACCGTAAACAATGAATGAACATGCACCTGTGGAACGGTCGTTAAGACACTAACAGCTTACAGACGGTAGGCAATTAAGGTCACAGTTATGAAAACTGTTAAATGATGTATTACATTCTCTGCTTCATTACAGTAGTTGCGTGTTCAATAATATGAGAGGATAGGCTTGCTATTATCGCATGTTTTTTAAGGTCGTAATAAAAAATGTCCGTTCCTTCCATGCAGAGTATTTTCTGTTGGCATTCTTAACTTTTTGGAACGAATTTAACCGTTCGTTAACTGGTTAATGAGGTTGGTTAGTCGGCAACAAAATTGACCGAAATTTGCATCCCTAATACAGACACATTTTTTTTATATATACTGTTCACACATTAGCCAGCTTTTGACATTCTTTTTAAAAGTGGTTATGGTTGGTATGGCGTTGAGTTGCTGTGGGAGTTTGTTCCGCTCAACAGCACCGGTATATAAAAATTTGTTCTTGCCTGATACGCTAATATTTAAAACACTGGCTCTGGTATTACGCTGGTGGACATCTCTAACAAATGAAAACATAGTTGGATAGGAACATGGGGACTGAGACCAAGTTGAATAAATACTACTATTTTCACGGATAGCCAGCCTAGCTGATTAAAATGCTCGACTTCCAGATGAGTACGGGTGGAGTATAACTACAACTTTCAGCAGCAGCTTGTTTTGGCTGGTCTGTAGCTTATTCTTTAGATGTTTGGGCTGCTGGTGAGCCATGATGTACAGGCATAATCAGTGTGACACTGGACTAGTGCACTTGCCTGAGTCTTTAGGGGAGTCTATAGCTAGGTTTCCATCCAATTAGCGACTGATTTTCATGTGAATATAAAAAAAACTAAATCTGCATAAAAACAATATGCGCATTTTCCCATCAGAGTTCTGTTTCCATCAAATTGACTTGTTGCGGATACAAGTCTATGCGTAAATACCTAGTGTTCATAAAAAATTTTTTAAATGTGTTTCCATCACATTTTCAACTCTAGGCTTACTGATGGTTTTGTCACAAAATGTTTTGCTAGGTATAGCCAACGTGCCCACTCTGGTACTGCCATGTGCATTGCAGGTATAGGCTACACGATGAGATTATTATGGACAAAAGTACAAGATTTATTTTTATTTGTCAAACGACAGCCAAGCATTGATCCACATGTCACCAGAATAAGACCCTCAATATTTATTGGAAAGGAGCATCAAGCTCATCACTGTGCACTTTCACCACCCGGTGAAGTTCATCATAACTTATTTCATCTGTAGTCTAATAAACTGCATGCTTTTCCAAGTCCTAGTGGGAGGACCACACAACATATCATCTGGTGACTCCAACTTTACTTCCATATGATGGTTATTATATCAATATTTGCAAATAAAAGCATTTCCACCGCCACATCTCACATCATTCATTTTACTGACACAAAAAAGATCCCTACTTGTCTGGCATATTTTGTCTTGTCAACATTTGGAAAGTTTACTGATAAATTAGCTTTTTCGATCAGGCCTGTCATGTACTTTACTCACATAATTAGGTTGGATGGAATCCTGATTAATGTCAAGCCATTTTGAGGATGCTGGAATTATATTTTGGACCAATGTGCACATGCCTACAGGAGAGTTTAAGTAGCTTAATCCGTTTAAAACATTGTGACTGGTTGTGTTTATGCCACACAAAACCACAGGAGGTTAGTGGCACCTTAATTGGGGAGGACGGGCTCATGTTAATGGCAGGAGCGGAATCAGTGGAATGGTATCAAATAAATCAAACACATGGTTTCCATGGTTTCCATGTGTTTGATGCCATTCCATTCGCTCCATTCCAACCATTATTATGAGCCGTCCTCCCCTCAGCAGCCTCCACTGCATAAAACGTAATACATTTTAAAAGTTAAATGACAAATATTTAGGCTTTATTGAAGTGTTAGGTTCTAGGTGCGTGAGGAGAAGAGGCAAAGCATGTTAAGCTTGCCTACATAACTGGGTCTGCCGGGAGCATATGTGGACACATTATTATAGGACGACTTGGGAGAATGATGATCTGCAACAGACAGCAAATCTCAGTATCAGAAGAAAAATGCTGACGGACTGGCCTGCTGCCGTGCCTTTCGAGACCTTATAAACTGTTGAGAGTACAACTGATCCAAATGGAACGAAAAATTCAAATCACAGGGCTTTTGCGCTGTCATTCAAATTACATTTTTACTGCAGCCTAGGGCAGAATGTTGTACTCACTTGAAAACAATAATGCAAGTCTAGATAGGCTAGTCTAGGTATGATAATTGTATTTTCCCTAACCAAGAATATCAATAGGGGAGCTTTTTGAGCTCTGTGTCTCATGTCTGCATTGTTCTTTCTTGCGCAATGATGCACCTGGCCTGTCCGCTGCCTATCACCTGGCCTGTCCGCTGCCTATCACTTGGCCTCTCTGCTGCCTATCACCTGGCCTCTCTGCTGCCTATCACCTGGCCTATCAGCTGCCTATCACCTGGCCTCTCCGCTGCCTATCACCTGGCCTCTCCGCTGGCCTCTCCGCTGCCTATCACCTGGCCTCTCCGCTGGCCTCTCCGCTGCCTATCACCTGGCCTCTCTGCTGCCTATCACCTGGCCTCTCTGCTGCCTATCACCTGGCCTCTCTGCTGCCTATCACCTGGCCTCTCTGCTGCCTATCACCTGGCCTCTCTGCTGCCTATCACCTGGCCTCTCTGCTGCCTATCACCTGGCCTCTCTGCTGCCTATCACCTGGCCTCTCTGCTGCCTATCACCTGGCCTCTCTGCTGCCTATCACCTGGCCTCTCTGCTGCCTATCACCTGGCCTATCAGCTGCCTATCACCTGGCCTCTCCGCTACCTATCACCTGGCCTCTCTGCTGCCTATCACCTGGCCTATCACCTGGCCTCTCTGCTACCTATCACCTGGCCTCTCTGCTGCCTATCACCTGACCTCTCCGCTACCTATCACCTGGCCTCTCTGCTACCTATCACCTGGCCTCTCTGCTGCCTATCACCTGACCTCTCTGCTGCCTATCACCTGGCCTCTGCTGCCTATCACCTGACCTCTCCGCTACCTATCACCTGACCTCTCCGCTACCTATCACCTGGCCTCTCTGCTGCCTATCACCTGACCTCTCCGCTACCTATCACCTGGCCTCTCTGCTGCCTATCACCTGACCTCTCCGCTACCTATCACCTGGCCTATCACCTGACCTCTCTGCTGCCTATCACCTGGCCTGTCCGCTGCCTATCAGCTATTCCTATTTGTTCTTGTGGATTCATATTGAAAATGTATGCAGCTTTTAATGCTTTTTGCAAATCCGGACAAATGATCCACCTACCACTATTGTCCCTATGAATGGTGGATAGAGGGCAGGATGGACAGACTGGTAGACTATATTGACCTGTGGTATAGTAAAGGTTAGGGTTGTTGAAAAGCGTAGGTCATAAGGGAAGTACCAAAACACCTTGATTTAGGGGAGGTGCATGCAAGCAGTTGAGGAAATGTGTCTAGGATGGAAGAAATTATACACTGAGTGGACAAATCATTAGGAACACCTGCTCTTTCCATGACATATACTGACCAGGTGAATCCAGGTGAAAGCTATGATCCCTTATTGATATCACTTGTTAAATCTACTTCAATCAGTATAGATGAAATGGAGGAGACCGGTTAAAGATTTTTAAGCCTTGCGACATGGATTGTGTATGTGTGCCATTCAGAGGGTGAATGGGCAAGACAAGATTTAAGTGCCTTTGAACGGGGTATGGTAGTAGGTGCCAGGCACACCGGTTTGAGTGTGTCAAGATCAGCAACGCTGCTGGATTTTTCACGCTCAACAGTTTCCCGTGTGTATCAAGAATGGTCCACCACCCAAAGGACATCCAGCCAACTTGATACAACTGTGGGAAGCATTGGAGTAAATATGGGCCAGCATCTCTGTGGAAAGCTTGACACCCTGTAGAGTCCATGCCCTGACGAATTGAGGCTATTAGGAAGGTGTTCTTAATGTTTTGTACACTCCGTGTATAGTAAAAACATCAAAAGAGTGAATGTAAACCAGGGGAAAAAATGCACTACCCTTCCCTGTGCCCAATAAAAAACGAAACAACCCTGACGAATTTAGGCTATTAGGAAGGTGTTCTTAATGTTTTGTACACTCTGTGTATAGTAAAAACTTCAAAAGAGTGAATGTAAACCAGGGGAAAAAATGCACTACCCTTCCCTGTGCCCAATAAAAAAACTAAACAACCCTCCCCTATTTCCCCCACCTCAGTAAATCTCCAACTGTCCCTAATAACTGCTTTCTCCCATTTTTAATTTTTTAAAAGTCATTTAGCAGACGCTCTTATCCAGAGCGACTTACATGAGCAATTAGGGTTAAGTGCCTTGCTCATGGGCACATCGACAGATTTTTCACCTAGTTGGCTCGGGGATTAGAACCAGCGACCTTTCGGTTACTGGCACAACGCTCTTAACCACTAAGCTACCTGCCGCCCCATAAACAATCAACTAAGCCTCCATAATATAGATACAATAATATATAATGTAGAGACCACTACAGTAGAAGTTGTAGCCTCACCAACTATTACAACAAGACACAGACCATGTTTACGCCTAGCTCCAGTATATTTATTTGCTCATCATGGGGTCACTAATTGATGCCGCTGCATATGTTGATGGGATCGGACTCTGTAAATAGAACACATACACCAGTCATGTTAGTTTCTGCAGTAGCAGTCTACTGTAGCTAGCTAACGGTTAGATATGGTCCGGTAGGGTGAAGCTAACATTACATATCACATCGACAGATAGCAGCTGGTTAATTACATGTATTTGCTTTGGAATGTCTTGCGAGCGTATTATGAAAGCTAGCTAGCTAGATTTTGATTTAGATAGATAAATGTAGTTTGCTAGTTAGCTACGTTACCTCTGCTCGACTTCTAAGTAACCAATGAAATGCTACCCCCACCAGCTTTTAGGTTCACGTCCGGGTACTGAGCGCCACACCATGACTAAACTTTACAGTTGTTGTCGACACAGTAATAAATAAAAATAAATAGTTATTCGCAGACACAATAATACAAATAAATAGTTATTCGCAAGCTGATGTTCTATGAACAACTGTCTGGTCCAGTGAGTAATGTTAGCTACCTGTTGATTCCCATAGACCTGGTCGGCATTTTGATTGAACGTCACGACCCTGCCCACCTGTGGGGAAAACAACCTATGGTTACCTAGGTTACCCCATTGGCTCACAGCAAAAACTATACCTTTTTCAAACACACTTTTGTTGTTGTCTGCTTGTTTTAGTCAATTGCAAATCTACATTTTAAAGAAAAGTACAACATGTCTACAGATTACTTTTCAACATTGCCTGCTCCTAGCGTTCTCACCACTCGTAGGGCTTCCCTTAGCTACCGACCAGAACATTTCATCTAGCCAAGACGAACAACACAAACAAACGGACTATACAGCTACAAGTAGTGAATGGAATTAAACGGACTGTACTAAATTAAATGTCTTAGCTGATTTTTGACCAGGCTACATGTAAATTGAACAACACAGCAGCATTTCGGCATGTTTTTATTTTATTTTCTGTTTAACAAAACATCGACAACGAAGTTTCCTCTTTTACAATGGGGGTCAATAGGAAAGAATGTTGGTTTTCCCCAATTTGTGAATACCTTATTATTACGGGGGTCCACTCGACAGGCGATACTAGCTACATCCTGAAATCGATATGAATTCTGGATATTGTGGTTTGCTTACAACCAGGACATTTAGATGGCCGTTTCTACAGGTGCGATGCAGAAACGCTCGTAGTGAGGAAATTCGTGATTTTGTACAACACAATATTGACATATTAATGGCCCAATACAGGGAAAGAGCAGCGGTGAAATTTCCCTTTAAGAGATTAAATAAGAATGTTTACCAATAAAATAAAGTATAATGTCTTCTTCTTCTTCAAATATAATAATATAATAAATAATAGTTCAAAGGCTATTTGCAGATCTCAGAAATAGAGTAAGCCAAGAAAACATGTGTGTTAATGGATTTAGCCACAAATGGATGAAATTATTATTAACAGAAATGCGCTCAAGAAAAAAAAACGACAAGTACCATGAAACAGTCGACCGGAAATGTATTTAGGAAGCGGAAACACGTATAACAGCGGAAGAGAATGTATACAATGGAAATCCAAAAATCAATTAAGTTATGAAAAACACCATTAATTGCTTTCTTTGTCCAGCTACACATAAAAAAATGGCGGATATCTAGACCTCGTTTATGCAAGGTTACATGGTGCGTTAAGTTACTGGATGAAAACGGCTACAATCGAGAGGTTTATTTATGATATTTAGGTAAGTTAGCTTGATAACTAATCGGCTAATTTCGCACATACTTGTTTTTTTCTATAGCTAGCTAGCTAACGTTACTGATGTTAACCGTTGCCGACATCCTATCATTAACTAGCAAGTATACTTTCTATAACAAACCGCACTTAAATTTGTAACAGTAGTTAGTTAGCTAATATCTTTCCTAGGTTGCTCTTTTTTTGACCTTTCAGTCAAATTAGCCTGGTACGTGTAGTCATTGATGCTAACATCATTAGCTAGATAGTTAACATAATTCGATAGTTAGCTGTCTACAAAGGATCATTAAGGGCCGGGAGCAAGTTAGCAAGCTGCAACAACACCCACATGACAGAGCGATTTGATCTGACTGCATCCCTTCACTCAGCAAGCCATTTGGCTAGCTAGTGTTAGCTATCATTTTAATGGGGCATTTTTAATCATGGATGTACAGCTGTTAGCTAGGTCCGTGTCACACAGTTGCGAGTTAGCTGTGTCTATACCAGAGCTACGTAGAGATGTAACTAGGGCCAATTATGCCTGAATTGCTTGAAAATGCATTGGCATATCTGATTGATCTTTATTTTATTTTTTTATCTGTGTATAGAACTACTGGAGAAGCCGAGTTTCCTGGATAGCAGCATGAGCTGATAGTTCCTGAGGTCTTCCAGAAGAGGTGACAAAAGAGAGGCTGACCGGAAGATGCCAAGAAGAAAACAACAGAATCCTCAATCTGTCAAGTGTAAGGGCTCAAACTGTCCGTTCTTATAACTATTGTTGGCTACTGTTATATAGCCTGGGTACCGGTCTGTTTGTGCTATGTATCATTCTAAACATAGATCATGTTTGGCATATGACAAAGAGTACAAGAAGTGGAATGTTAGAACAAAATAGGTCTAGATTTCAGGCCAACTGTTATATGAATTGGCCCTGTATAGAACAGTGATGGTTGCTCCATTCTGTACAGGGCAACATGCTTTAGAATGCCATTGTTAATCTTTGTACTCTAGTCTTAAAACGCGTCCTGTCTGTGTACACAGACTAACTGATAGTCACATTTTGAAATACAGGAACAACAGCATTCATTCACAACATAATTAGTTTACTGGAATGTTTGTAGGGTGTAAACTAATTTGGTAATGTTATCCAACATGGTGAACCTACTCTGAGAGGTTGGATCTTTACGTTTATATAGAGCCATAGAAATGGACATACTGTATGTGATACAACCATTCTACCCCAATAGGCATTTCACTGGAGAACCTGGCAATGCTTAAGCAATTGTTTTCACATGATAATCTTTGAGGAACAGATGAGGTCCAAAAATTATAAGAAACCATAAGGCATATAGTAAGATGCAGGAAATGACTTGAATGTGATCAGATAGCCTACAGGAAATGACTTGTACAGGCTATGTCATCAAACCAAGCTTTATTTATACAGCACATTTCAGACATGGAATGCAACACAATGTGCTTCACAGGAAGAAAAACAACAAAAACAAAAAACGGAAATATTTACTTCACAATAAACATAAGAGGATAAAAAAAACTAAAGAATATTTTTAAAAAACTGAACGACTAAAAAACACCTTAAGGAAAAGCAAAGCTAAAAAGGTGTGTTTTTAAGATCTCTTTTAAAAATGTCCACAGATTCAGCCCCCCTCAGGTTCTCTGGCAGGCTATTCCAGAGGCTGGGGGCATAGCAACTAAAGGCTGCCTCTCCATGCCTCTTGGTCCTAGGCTTTGGGCTAGTTAAAAGGTCAGTGCCAGAGGACCTGAGGGACCTACTGGGTACATCACTTAAAAGCATGTTTGACATATATATTGGGGTGCACAATCGTGGATTTAAAAACCAATAGAAGAATCTTAAAATTAATTCTAAAACTCACAGGCAGCCCAGTGCAGAGACTTTAAAACCGGTGTAATGTGTGCTCTCCGTCTGGTCTTGGTCAGTACTCATGCTGCAGCATTCTGTATGTTTTGCAGTTGACCAATGGCTTTCTTGGGTAGACCAGACAGGAGAGCATTACAGTAGTCAAGCCTGCTTGTAATAAAAGCATGGATGAGTCTCTCTGTATCAGCCTGAGAGAGAAACGGTCCCACCTTGGCAATGTTCCTCAGGTGGTAAAAAGCTATGTTGGTGACATTTCTAATGTTTGATTCAAAATTGAGTTCAGAATCTAAAATAACACCTGGGTTTTTTTACCTGGTGTTTTATCTTTATTGCCGTGAATTAAAATGTGCGTCCAGATTCTCTCTCTGTGCTTTGGCTCCAACAATAAGTACCTCGGTCTTGTCTTGATTTAGCTGGAGGAAGTTCTTAGCCATCCAAGTATTTAAATCACTAATACAGTCTAATTTATCCGTGGATCTAAAATTCTCTGGTGACATAAATGTAAAGTTGTGTATCGTCTGCGTAGCAGTGAAAATCAATGCCGTGCTTTTCTGATAACGTCATAGACACAGGGAGAATCTAAATTGCATTTCCTAGCTTTCAAATAGGCACATCCTTCTCTTCTCTCCCCTTCAACTCTACCCCCGGGTCCTATATACCTGGTAAAATAATGGTTAATTAACGACTCTAAAGTGGCCCCTATAAAATTGTTGTGATATACACTGCTCAAAAAAATAAAGGGAACACTTAAACAACACAATGTAACTCCAAGTCAGTCACAGTTCTGTGAAATCAAACTGTCCACTTAGGAAGCAACACTGATTGACAATACATTTCACATGCTGTTGTGCAAATGGAATAGACAACAGGTGGAAATTATAGGCAATTAGCAAGACACCCCCAATAAAGAAGTGGTTCTGCAGATGGTGACCACAGACCACTTCTCAGTTCCTATGCTTCCTGGCTGATGTTTTGGTCACTTTTGAATGCTGGCGGTGCTTTCACTCTAGTGGTAGCATGAGACGGAGTCTACAACCCACACAAGTGGCTCAGGTATTGCAGCTCATCCAGGATGGCACATCAATGCGAGCTGTGGCAAGAAGGTTTGCTGTGTCTGTCAGCGTAGTGTCCAGAGCATGGAGGCGCTACCAGGAGACAGGCCAGTACATCAGGAGATGTGGAGGAGGCCGTAGGAGGGCAACAACCCAGCAGCAGGACTGCTACCTCCGCCTTTGTGCAAGGAGGAGCAGGAGGAGCACTGCCAGAGCACTGCAAAATGACCTCCAGCAGGCCACAAATGTGCATGTGTCTGTTCAAACGGTCAGAAACAGACTCCATGAGGGTGGTATGAGGGCCCGACGTCCACAGGTGGGGGTTGTGCTTACAGCCCAATACCGTGCAGGACGTTTGGTATTTGCCAGAGAACACCAAGATTGGCAAATTCGCCACTGGCGCCCTGTGCTCTTCACAGATGAAAGCAGGTTCACACTGAGCACGTGACAGACGTGACAGAGTCTGGAGACGCCGTTGAGAACGTTCTGCTGCCTGCAACATCCTCCAGCATGACCGGTTTGGCGGTGGGTCAGTCATGGTGTGGGGTGGCATTTCTTTGGGGGGCCGCACAGCCCTCCATGTGCTCGCCAGAGGTAGCCTGACTGCCATTAGGTACCGAGATGAGATCCTCAGACCCCTTGTGAGACCATATGCTGGTGCGGTTGGCCCTGGGTTCCTCCTAATGCAAGACAATGCTAGACCTCGTGGCTGGAGTGTGTCAGCAGTTCCTGCAAGAGGAAGGCATTGATGCTATGGACTGGCCCGCCCATTCCCCAGACCTGAATCCAATTGAGCACATCTGGGACATCATGTCTCGCTCCATCCACCAACGCCACGTTGCACCACAGACTGTCCAGGAGTTGGCGGATGCTTTAGTCCAGGTCTGGGAGGAGATCCCTCAGGAGACCATCCGCCACCTCATCAGGAGCATGCCCAGGCATTGTAGGGAGGTCATACAGGCACGTGGAGGCCACGCGCACTACTGAGCCTCATTTTGACTTGTTTTAAGGACATTACATCAAAGTTGGATCAGCCTGTAGTGTGGTTTTCCACTTTTAATTTTGAGGGTGACTCCAAATCCAGACCTCCATGGGTTGATAAATTTGATTTCCATTGATAATTTTTGTGTGATTTTGTTGTCAGCACATTCAACTATGTAAAGAAAAAAGTATTTAATAAGATTATTTCATTCATTCAGATCTAGGATGTGTTATTTTAGTGTTCCCTTAATTTTTTTGAGCAGTGTATTTTCATTTTCCTCCAGAGATGTTAGATTGGGTTCAAGTCCGGGCTCTGGCTGGGCCACTCAAGGACATTCAGACACTTGTCCCAAAGCCACTCCTGCGTTGTCTTGGCTGTGTGGTTACGGTCGTTGTCCTGTTGGAAGGTGAACCTTCACCCCAGTCTGAGGTCCTGAGCGCTCTGGAGCAGGTTTTCATCAAGGATCTCTCTGTACTTTCCTCTGTTCATCTTTGCCTTGATCCTGACTAGTCTCCCAGTCCCTGCCGCAGAAAAACATCCCCGCAGCATGATGCTGCCACCACCATGCTTCACCGTAGGGATGGTGCCAGGTTTCCTCCAGATGTGACGCTTGGCATTCAGGCCAAAGAGTTCCATCTTGGTTTCATCAGACCAGATATTATTGTTTCTCATGGTCTGAGAGTCCTTTAGGTGCCTTTTGGCAAACTCCAAGCGGGCTGTCATGTGACTTTTACTGAGGAGTGGCTTCCGTCTGGCCACTCTACCATAAAGGCCTGATTGGTGGAGTGCTGCAGAGATGGTTGTCCTTCTGGAAGGTTCTCCCATCTTCACAGAGGAACTAGAGCTCTGTCAGAGTGACCATCGGGTTCTTGGTCACCTCCCTGACAAAGGCCCTTCCCCAATTGCTCAATTTGGCCGGGCGGCCAGCTCTAGGAAGAGTCTTGCTGGTTCCACACTTCTTCCGTTTAAGAATGATGGAGGCCACTGTGTTCTTGGGGACCTTCAATGCTGCAGAAATTGTTTGCTATCCTTCCCCAGATCTGTACCTCGACACAATTCTGTCTCGGAGCTCTACGGACAATTCCTTCGACCTGGGGAATCCTGAAGTATCTCTTTAAACAGTCTAATGCGTGGCAGCGGTGTGTTGCAGTCATTCAACCCTCTACTTTATGCAGGTCAGAAGGCAACTTTCCAGTGCTACTAATGTTGTTATCAAAACAAAATCAGACAAACCCAGAGTAGAATAGTTTACCTAGTCGGCTTGTTGTTGTGTCGTCTATGTAATAATAATAATAATAATAATAATAATAATAATAATATGCCATTTAGCAGACGCTTTTATCCAAAGCGACTTACAGTCGTGTGCATACATTTTTACGTGGTCATGTGAGATAAATATTCACCCCGAGGTGCATTCAAGTTGCGACAGGGAGGGAAACGTATTCTGACAAGGAGTCAATGCACAACTATTCTTAATGCAATTGCGGGAAAACACTTTTGAAAGCAGTTTTGGCCTTTGTTAAAGAGTGGGGTCCCAGTTGTCCATTTCTACCATCTGATTTCTTTACTCCTTCAACTGCCAGAGTTTCAATCATGGTTTAGATCATCTACAGATGCATTATAACAACATGCTGTGATTATCTGCAGAGACATTATCACAACATGCTGTGATTATCTACAGATACATTATCACAACATGCTGTGATTATCTACAGATACATTATCACAACGTTATGTGAAGATGGGAAGTCCTCAGTGCAGGAACAATATAATGAGGAGAGCGCCTCATTCTGGTCCACGCTAGTTTGTTCAGCACGTAATACTTGTTTTGCAGCCATCTAATACTTTGGTCAGGTAAAAATGTATAAAACATTTCACTATCTGACATGATGGTAGGCTACGTATTGGGCTCATTTCTGGAGGTGGAAATTATATTTTTGATGGTAGAATGTCCTTTTCTTTAAAAAGTCACCAGAACTGAGGCCGGACCCCTTAAACAAGGGGGACTGGAATTGGCCAAACTTGCAGTTTAATACATGTACAATATGATCCTCTTTCCCTAAAAGCATGATGCTTCATGACTTTCTCAAATGAAAGGGGAGGTTAACTTGGTGCCAGACAATCGATTTAAAGTTTTAGTCATGGGATTTTTGTTTGTTGCTTTAACCCCTGTGAAAAGCAAGAGAAGGAAACCCACACATACTGTAGCCTACAGATACGCCCCGAATGGCACCCGGTTCCCTATATGGTCTCTGGTCAGAAGTAGTGGACAAAACATTAAGAATACCTGCTCTTACCGTGACAGACTGACCAGGTGAATCCAGGTGAAAGCTATGATCCCTTATTGATGTCACTTGTTAAATCCACTTCAATCAGTCTAGATGAAGGGGAGGAGACAGGTTAAAGAAAGATTTTAAAGCTTTGAGACATGGATTGTGTATTTGTGCCATTCAGCTGGGGAATGGGCAAGACAGAAGATTTAAGTGCCTTTGAACGGGGTATGGTAGTAGGTGCCAGGCGCACCAGTTTGAGTGTGCCAAGAACTGCAACGCTGCTGGGTTTTTCACGCTCAACAGTTTCCCGTCTGTATCAAAGAATGGGTCACCACCCAAAGGACATCCAGCCAATTTGACACAACTGTGGGAAGCATTGGAGTCAACATGGGCCAGCATCCCTGTCGAACGCTTTCGACACCTTGTAGAGTCCATGCCCTGATGAATTGAGGCTGTTCTGAGGGCAAAAGAGGGTGCAACTCAAGATTAGGAAGGTGTTCTTAATGTTTTGTACACTCTGTGTATAGGTCAAGGGTCGGATTTTAGTTTTTAAAAAATTAACTCAAAACACATTTGTAGCTGAATTCCTGGTGATTTAATGTAGGAAATCTGTTCACTAATAAAAATACGTGATCGTGTCTCAATATAATCAAGCTAGGGAATGATTGTTATTTTGGAAATACAATCTCATTTTGGAGTTTAGTTGTGGTCAGTCTGCAGTGTGCACATTATTAGAATTATGCCCCGATAAAAATCGTCCCGCAGCTGAATCTGCTTGCCTTGGGAATAGGGTGCCATTTGGGGCATATCCATTCATGTACTGTCATGCATCACACTATCCACTAGGGGGCAGCAGAGTGTTAACTCTTTATTTTTATTTTTTTACTTAGCAAGTCAGTTAAGAACAAATTCTTATTTACAATGACGGCTTACACCGGACAAACCCGGACGACGCTGGGCCAAATGTGCACCGCTCTATGGGACTCCCAATCACGGCCGGTTGTGATACAGCCTGGAATCGAACCAGGGGGGGTCTGTAGTGACGCCTCAAGCACTGAGATGCAGTGCCTTAGACCGCTGAGAAGCAGTGCCTTAGACCGCTGAGATGCAGTGCCTTAGACCGCTGAGATGCAGTGCCTTAGACCGCTGAGATGCAGTGCCTTAGACCGCTGAGATGCAGTGCCTTAGACCGCTGCGCCACTCGGGAACTCTGAAGGCCTCTGTGGCAGACTGAAAATCACAGGCAGCTGGTGTCTTTGACTACTGGATATTCATAGCTGTGTTTATCAAGTGTGGTTTTTTTAACATTCATTTTGAGAAGTTCCAATTTCTGTCATTAAGCCTAACAAAACACGGCTTGATTTAATATTAAATAGCTTTCTAACACGTCAAGTTAAGGATCATATCACCTCTACCTTACCTGACACTCTAGACCCACTTTAATTTGCATACTGCCACAAAAGATCCACAGACGATGCAATCGCCATTGCACTGCACACTGCCCTATCCCATCTGGACAAGAGGAATACCCATGTAAGAATGCTCGTCAAACATCTCATTCCAAAATCATGGGCATTAATATGGAGTTGGTCCCCCCCTTTGCTGCTATAACAGCCTCCCCTCTTCTGGGAAGGCTTTCCACTAGATGTTGGAACATTGCTGCGGGCCTGGCTAGCAGTCGGCGTTCCAATTCATCCCAAAGGTGTTCGATGGGGTTGAGGTCAGGGCTCTGTGCAGGCCAGTCAAGTTCTTCCACACCGATCGACAAACCATTTCTGTATGGATCTCGCTTTGTGCACGGGGGCATTGTCATGCTAAAACAGGGAAGGGCCTTCCCAAAACTGTTGCCACAGTTGGAAGCACAGAATCGCCTAGAAAGTAATTGTATACTGTAACGTTAAGATTTCCCTTCACTGGAACTAAGGGGCCTAGCCTGAACCATGAAAACCATCCCCAGACCATTATTACTCCTCCACCAAACTTTACAGTTAGCACTATGCATTTGGGCAGGTAGCGTTCTCCTGGCATCCGCCAAACCCAGATTTGTCCGTCGGACTGCCAGATGGTGAAGCGTGATTCATCACTCCAGAGAACGCGTTTCCACTGCTCCAGAGTCCAATGGCGGTGAGCTTTACACCACTCCAGCCGATGGCCATGAAAACCCATTTCATGAAGTTCCCGACGAACAGTTCTTATGCTGACGTTGCTTTCCAGAGGCAGTTGGAACTCGGTAGTGAAGACAGACGATTTTTACGCGCTTCAGCACTCAGCGGTCCCGTTCTGGGAGCTTGTGTGTGGCCTACCACTTCGCTGCTGAGCCGTTGTTGCTCCTAGACATTTCCACTTCACAATAACAGCACTTACAGTTGACCGGGGGCAGCTCTAGCAGGGCAGAAATTTGATGAACTGACCTGTCAGCAACGGGTGTGGCTGAAATAGCCGAATCCACTAATTTGAAGGGATGTCCACATACTTTTGTGTGTATATATAGTGTACCTTTTTTAAAAAGTTAGGGGCGTGGATCAGAAAACCAGTCAGTATCTGGTGAGCACCATTTGCCTCATACAGCGCGACACATCACCTTCGCATAGAGTTGATCAGGCTGTTGATTGTGGCCTGTAGAATGTTGTCCCACTCTTCTTCAATAGCTGTGTGAAGTTGCTGGATATTGGCAGGAGCTGGAACACGCTGTCGATCCAGAGCATCCCAAACATGCTCAATGGGTGACATGTCTGGTGAGTATGCAGGCCATGGAAGAACTGGGACATTTTCAGCTTCCAGAAATTGTATACAGATCCTTGCAACCTGGGGCCGTGCATTAACATGCTGAAACATGAGGTGATGGCGGCAGATGAATGGCACAACAATGGGCCTCAGGATCTCATCGCGGTATCTCTGTGCATTGAAATTGCCATCGATAAAATGCAATTGTGTTCGTTGTCCGTAGCTTATGCCTGCCCATACCATAACCCCACGCCACCATGTGGCACACTGTTCACAACATTGACATCAGCAAACTGCTTGCCCACACAACGCCATACACGTGGTCGGTGGTTGTGAGGCCAGTTGGATGTACTGCTAAATTCTCTAAAACGATGTTGGAGGCGGCTTATCGTAGAGAAATAAACATTACATTCTCTGGCAACAGCTCTGGTGGACATTTCTGCAGTCAGCATGCCAATTGCACGCTCCCTCAAAACTTGAGACATCTGTGGCATTGTGTTGTGTGACAAAACTGCAAATTTTAGCGTGACCTTTTATTGTCCCCAGCACAAGGTGCACCAGTGTAATGATCATGCTGTTTAATCAGCTTCTTGATATGCCACACCTGTCAGGTGGATGGATAATCTTGGCAAAGGAGAAATGCTCACTAACAGGGATGTAAACAAATTTGTGCACAAAATTTGAGAGAAATAAGCTTTCTGTACATGTGGGAATTTTCTGGGATCTTTTATTTCAGCTCATGAAACATGGGAACAACACTTCACGTTGCATTTATATTTTTGTTCAGTTTAGTTATCGATAATGTAATGCTAGATCCCACGGGGGGACAGTATGAAAAATTGTATGCACTAACTGTAAGTCGCTCTGGATAAGAGCGTCTGCTAAATGACTAAAATGTCAATCTAATTGTTGCTCTGTGTTGCAGTGGATTCTGAAGATGGTGTAGTAACCATTGGAGCTCCAGGAATCCTGACCTTGGAGGCAGATTTCCTTCTGGGACACGACCTTGAGTTTGTTGACTCCGACCATGACAAGATCCTAGGTCTGGACGACAAGTACTCAGGTTGGTACTTCATTTATTAAAGCTTCATTTGGCCAGGTTAGCCACCAATTAGCTAAAATCTCTCTGGTGAGGGAGACCTGGGCCCGAATTTATAAAGTGTCTCTGAGGAGAGTGCTGCTGACCTAGAATCAGTTTTGCCTTTTTAAGATCTGGGTAAAATTAGATTAGATTAGCACTTCTAATGTGGTGCTTTATTATAGTTGTGCCAACCGGTATGCATTGGTTGAAGCTCAATGTTATATTCAAATCGCCCTACCATCATACTGTATATCTAAGCCAATATGACACAAATGTCGATGACAGTTGGCAAATCAACTTGATTTCTGACAGGGTTGTTAGCATTAGCATAATTTCTGACAGGGTTGTTAGCATTAGGATCATTTCTGACAGGGTTGTTAGCATTAGGGGTCATCATTTCTGACAGGGTTGTTAGCATTAGGGGTCATCATTTCTGACAGGGTTGTTAGCATTAGGGGTCATCATTTCTGACAGGGTTGTTAGCATTAGGGGTCATCATTTCTGACAGAGTTGTTAGCATTAGCATCATTTCTGACAGGGTTGTTAGCATTAGGGGTCATCATTTCTGACAGGGTTGTTAGCATTAGGGGTCATCATTTCTGACAGGGTTGTTAGCATTAGCATCATTTCTGACAGAGTTGTTAGCATTAGCATCATTTCTGACAGGGTTGTTAGCATTAGGGGTCATCATTTCTGACAGGGTTGTTAGCATTAGGGGTCATCATTTCTGACAGGGTTGTTAGCATTAGCATAATTTCATATAGTTTAATTTTATTGTTATTCTTTTGTATTTTATGTTTGTTGTGTAGTAAGTATTTCAGTTTATTTGTTTTTTTTCCCCTGTGAAACACGTTGTTGCATTCCATGTCTAAATAAAGCTTGATTTTGATTTGATCAGACCATTTTTTTTGTCAGAATCTAGCTCAAATTCTAGACGTCGAATTAAAACAAGGCTACGTCGTCTGTAAGGTAACCGTTAAACTTAGATCCATTTGGACTGAGTAAGTTTGTAGGTGCAACAGATTTGATTAAATTCACTATTTACCGCTCTCACGTGCACATTTCTGGCCAATAAAAACCAACGATGTGCTACCTTTTTTGTAGCATTTCTGACAATGCTCACATCTTTTCAGCGGAATCGGAGTTCTAAAACCGGTGCAGTTCAGTTGCTGTGCAACAGGAGCAACTAGCTAGGAGAAGGCTAGCAGCTGTATCTAGCTAGCTAATGCCAGTTGGATGAGAAGCAAAAGGTAGCTAGCTAGCTAGGTATATTTAGCTATGGAAGGTTTTTTTATATGGCTTAAGTCATCAGAGCACAAACATAAGTTAGCGAACCTCCTTGGCTGCTATTACTGTTGAAGTCAGAAGTTTACATACACTTAGGTTGGAGTCATTAAAACTCGTTTTTCAACCACTCCACAAATTTCTTGTTAACAAACTATAGTTTTGGCAAGTCGGTTAGGACATCTACTTTGTGTATGACACAAGTAAATTTTCCAACAATTGTTTACAGACATTATTTCACTTATAATTCACTGTATCACAATTCCAGTGGGTCAGAAGTTGACATACACTAAGTTGACTGTGCCTTTAAACAGCTTGGAAAATTCCAGAAAATGATGTCATGGCTTTAGAAGCTTCTGATAGGCTAATTGACATCATTTCAGTCAATTGGAGGTGTACCTGTGGATGTATTTCAAGGCCTACCTTCAAACTCAGTGCCTCTTTGCTTGACATCATGGGAAAATCTAAAGAAATCAGCCAAGACCTCAGAAAAAAAACTGTAGACCTCCACAAGTCTGGTTCATCCTTGGGAGCAATTTCCAAACACCTGAAGGTACCACGTTCATCTGTACAAACAATAGTACGCAAGTATAAACACCATGGGACCACGTAGCCGTCATACCGCTCAGGAAGGAGACGCATTCTGTCTCCTAGAGATGAATGTACTTTGGTGCGAAAAGTGCAAATCAATCCCAGAACAACAGCAAACGACCTTGTGAAGATGCTGGAGGAAACAAAAGTAACTATATCCACAATAAAATGAGTCCTATATCGACATAACCTCAAAGGCCGCTCAGCAAGGAAGAAGCCACTGCTCCAAAACCGCCATAAAATGCCAAACTACGGTTTGCAACTGCACATGGGGACAAAGATCATATTTTTTGGAGAAATGTCCTTTGGTCTGATTAAACAAAAATAGAACTGTTTGGACATAATGACCATCATGGAGGAAAAAGGGGGTCGCTTGCAAGCTGAAGAACACATTTACATTACATTTACATTTTAGTCATTTAGCAGACGCTCTTATCCAGAGCGACTTACAGGAGCAATTAGGGTTAAGTGCCTTGCTCAAGGGCACATCGACAGATTTTTCACCTAGTCGGCTCGGGGATTAGAACCAGCGACCTTTCGATTACTGGCACAACGCTCTAAACCACTAAGCTACCTGCCGCCCCACCATCCCAACCGTGAAGCACGGGGGTGGCAGCATCAAGCTGTGGGGATGCTTTGCTGCAGGAGGGACTGGTGCACTTCACAAAATAGATGACATCATGAAGAAGGAAAATTTTGGATATATTTAGGCAACATCTCAAGACATCAGTCAGGAAGTTAAAGCTTGTTCGCAAATGGGTCTTCCAAATGGACAATGACCCCAATCATACTTCCAAAGTTGTGGCAAAATGGCTTAAGGACAACAAAGTCAAGGTGTTGGAGTGGCCATCACAAAGCCCTGACCTCAATCCTATGGAAAATGTGTGGGCAGAACTGAAAAAACGTGTGCGAGCAAGGAGGCCTACAAACCTGACTCAGTTACACCAGCTCTGTCAGGAGGAATGGGCCAAAATTCACCCAACTTATTGTGGGAAGCTTGTGGAAGGCTACCCGAAACAATTGACCCAAGTTAAACAATTTAAAGGCAATGCTACTAAATACTAATTGAGTGTATGTTAACTTCTGACCCACTGGGAATGTGATGAAATAAATAAAAGCTGAAATAAATCGTTATCTCTACTATTATTCTGACATTTCACATTCTTAAAATAAAGTGGTGATCCTAACTGACCTAAGACAGGGAATGTTTACTAGGATTAAATGTCAGGAGTTTAAATGTATTTGGCTAAGGTGTATGTAAACTTCTGACTTCAACTATATATATATATATACACTGCTCAAAAAAATAAAGGGAACACTAAAATAACACATCCTAGATCTGAATGAATGAAATAATCTTATTAAATACTTTTTTCTTTACATAGTTGAATGTGCTGACAACAAAATCACACAAAAATTATCAATGGAAATCAAATTTATCAACCCATGGAGGTCTGGATTTGGAGTCACCCTCAAAATTAAAGTGGAAAACCACACTACAGGCTGATCCAACTTTGATGTAATGTCCTTAAAACAAGTCAAAATGAGGCTCAGTAGTGTGTGTGGCCTCCACGTGCCTGTATGACCTCCCTACAACACCTGGGCATGCTCCTGATGAGGTGGTGGATGGTCTCCTGAGGGATCTCCTCCCAGACCTGGACTAAAGCATCCGCCAACTCCTGGACAGTCTGTGGTGCAACGTGGCGTTGGTGGATGGAGCGAGACATGTCCCAGATGTGCTCAATTGGATTCAGGTCTGGGGAACGGGCGGTCCATAGCATCCTCAGGAACTGCTGACACACTCCAGCCACATGAGGTCTAGCATTGTCTTGCATTAGGAGGAACCCAGGGCCAACCACACCAGCATATGGTCTCACAAGGGGTCTGAGGATCTCATCTCGGTACCTAATGGCAGTCAGGCTACCTCTGGCGAGTACATGGAGGGCTGTGCGGCCCCCCAAAGAAATGCCACCCCACACCATGACTGACCCACCGCCAAACCGGTCATTCTGGAGGATGTTGCAGGCAGCAGAACGTTCTCCACGGCGTCTCCAGACTCTGTCACATCTGTCACGTGCTCAGTGTGAACCTGCTTTCATCTGTGAAGAGCACAGGGCGCCAGTGGCGAATTTGCCAATCTTGGTGTTCTCTGGCAAATGCCAAACGTCCTGCACGGTGTTGGGCTGTAAGCACAACCCCCACCTGTGGACGTCGGGCCCTCATACCACCCTCATGGAGTCTGTTCCTGACCGTTTGAGCAGACACATGCACATTTGTGGCCTGCTGGAGGTCATTTTGCAGGGCTCTGGCAGTGCTCCTCCTGCTCCTCCTTGCACAAAGGCGGAGGTAGCAGTCCTGCTGCTGGGTTGTTGCCCTCCTACGGCCTCCTCCACGTCTCCTGATGTACTGGCCTGTCTCCTGGTAGCGCCTCCATGCTCTGGACACTACGCTGACAGACACAGCAAACCTTCTTGCCACAGCTCACATTGATGTGCCATCCTGGATGAGCTGCACTACCTGAGCCACTTGTGTGGGTTGTAGACTCTGTCTCATGCTACCACTAGAGTGAAAGCACCGCCAGCATTCAAAAGTGACCAAAACATCAGCCAGGAAGCATAGGAACTGAGAAGTGGTCTGTGGTCACCAACTGCAAAACCAGTCCTTTATTGGGGGTGTCTTGCTAATTGCCTATAATTTCCACCTGTTGTCTATTCCATTTGCACAACAGCATGTGAAATGTATTGTCAATCAGTGTTGCTTCCTAAGTGGACAGTTTGATTTCACAGAAGTGTGATTGACTTGGAGTTACATTGTGTTGTTTAAGTGTTCCCTTAATTTTTTTGAGCAGTGTATATATATATATATATATACATACCAGCTCTGGGAAAACTGCCATGCTGCTAATGTATAATACATGCACACACCAGAATGTTGCTGTTAGAAAATCCAGTGCAAATTCTAGCCCTTACCTTATGCATTAGTTCAGTACGCAGTTCCTCCCCTCTCAATGACATGTTCTTCTTATCATTATAATCCAAATGTGCTCTGACTGATCAACACAGTGCCAAGTTAATTTTCAATGTGTTCCCGGAAACCTGAATTCGCCATCAACAAGTAAACAAATAGCAGGGGTGCGTGCGTGTTGCAACAACAACAACAATAACAACAACAACAACAACATCATCATAAACAATCATTCCTTGCTTGCTGGACCTGTGCGTAGTCAAAAGAAAATGCCATGCTTGCTAACTTGGTTAGCTATGTGATAAAATGAAACAGTTTTCAACACATCAACTGTTATAGACAAATATTTTACCAAGCAAGATAATTAAATGTTCAATTAGTACTGAGTGAATTAACAAACATTTTGGAGCGAAAACGTGTGCTGTCATCACCAAACTGTACATTTTTAAATAGTGACAATTTTACAAATCTGGAACAGGGTTCGTAGCGCACCTGGGATTTGAAGGTCCTGGGTTTGCCTACCGGAGGGGATATTCTGACCATTCCCTTTTGTGTATAGTTTTTGACACCCCCCTCCCTTTCCCGGTGGCTCTAACCAGAATAGAAAGAGGAGTGGGAGGCCCCGGTGCACAACTGAGCAAGAGGACAAATACATTAGAGTGTCTAGTTTGAGAAACAGACGCCTCACAGGTCCTCAACTGGCAGCTTCATTAAATAGTACCCGCAAAACAAGTCTCAACGTCAAAAGTGAAGAGGCGACTCCGGGATGCTGACCTTCTAGGCAGAGTTGCAAAGAAGTCCAGTGTCTGTGTTTTTTTGCCCATCTTAATCTTTTATTTTTATTGGCCAGTCTGAGATATGGCTTCTTCTTTGCAACTCTGCCTAGAAGGTCAACATCCCGGAGTCGCCTCTTCACTGTTGACGTTGAGACTGGTGTTTTGCGGGTACTATTTAATGAAGCTGCCAGTTGAGGACCTGTGAGGCATCTGTTTCTCAAACTAGACACTCTAATGTATTTGTCCTCTTGCTCAGTTGTGCACCGGGGCCTCCCACTCCTCTTTCTATTCTGGTTAGAGCCAGTTTGCGCTGTTCTGTGAAGGGAGTAGTACACAGCGTTGTACGAGATATTCAGTTTCTTGACAATTTCTCGCATGGAATAGCCTTCATTTCTCAGAACAAGAATAGACTGATGAGTTTCAGAAGAAAGTTATTTGTTTCTGGCCATTTTGAGCCTGTAATCGAACCCACAATTGCTGATGCTCCAGATACTCAACTAGTCTCAAGAAGGCCAGTTTTATTGCTTATTTAATCAGCACAACAGTTTTCAGCTGTGCTAACATAATTGCAAAAGGTTTTTCTAATGATCAATTAGCCTTTTAAAATGATAAACTTGGATTAGCAAACACGTGTCATTGGATCACAGGACTGATGGTCGCTGATAATGGGCCTCTGTACGCCTATGTAGATATTCCATTACAAATCAGCCGTTTACAACATTAACTATGTCTACACTGTATTTCTGATCAATTTGATGTTATTTTAATGGACAAAAAAATTGCTTTTCTTTCAAAAACAAGGACATTTCTAAGTGACCTCAAACTTTTGAACGGTAGTGTTTATTCCACATTAGTATACCCTTTTCCACAAATGTAGTTTTACATCTGACAAACTGCTATGAACCGAGTTTAAACACATTTTTCATAAGGCCTAAAGATATCAATATTATATAATTTAGCAAACGTTGTAAAGATGATTGCATTTCCACTGTCATTTTAAATTACGTAGGAGCATGTAGAATACAGTTCTATTTCTACTGTGATGTCAGTGGCTGATTTGTGTGAGCTTGTTTTTGCACAAACCATTTTTTTTTTAGAATGGTTTTTTTATTCTACTGCCTCCCAAATATATTTGAATATTGTTCTAAACAATAACAATTCTTATTGTTTGTCCCCCTGCAGTAGAACAGGTAGAGGTGTCTTATCATGGTGTCTTTAACCCTGTCTTTAACCCTGTCTTTAACCCTGTGTCTTATCATGGTGTCTTTAACCCTGTCTTTAACCCTGTGTCTGATCATGGTGTCTTTAACCCTGTCTTTAACCCTGTGTCTTATCATGGTGTCTATAACCCTGTGTCTTATCATGGTGTCTATAACCCTGTGTCTTATCATGGTGTCTATAACCCTGTGTCTTATCATGGTGTCTATAACCCTGTGTCTTATCATGGTGTCTATAACCCTGTGTCTTATCATGGTGTCTATAACCCTGTGTCTTATCATGGTGTCTATAACCCTTTATAAATAAATGTGATCGATTGATTGTCTTTAACCCTGTGTCTTATCATGGTGTCTTTAACCCTGTCTTTAACCCTGTGTCTTATCATGGTGTATATAACCCTGTGTCTTATCATGGTGTCTATAACCCTGTGTCTTATCATGGTGTCTATAACCCTGTGTCTTATCATGGTGTCTATAACCCTGTCCTTAACCATGTCTTATCATGGTGTCTATAACCCTGTGTCTTATCATGGTGTCTTTAACCCTGTGTCTTATCATAGTGTATTTTAACCCCGTAAAGACTGTAAAGATTTATCCTCAATGTTTTTGTGCCTTTCCCCCTGCTGAAGACTCAGTATGGGCAGTCATTGGCTTCTCTGTGTAACATGTCTTATGATGTTGTCTTAAACCCTGTGAATCTACACAGACTGGACAAAACATTAGGAATACCTGCTCTTTCCATGACATAGACTGACCAAGTGAATCCAGGTGAAAGCTATGATCCCTTATTGATGTCACTTGTTAAATCCACTTCAATCAGTGTAGATGAAGGGGACGAGACAGGTTTAAGAAGGACTTTTAAGCCTAGAGTCAGTTGAGACATGGATTGTGTATGTGTGCCATTCAGAGTGTGAAGTGCCTTTTGAACAGGGTATGGTAGTAGGTGCCAGGCGCACCGGTTAGTGTCAAGAACTGCAACTCTGCTGTGTTTTTCACGCTCAACTGTTTGCCGTGTGTATCAAGTATGGTCCACCACCCAAAGGACATCCAGCCAACTTGATACAACTGTGAGAAGCATTGGAGTCAACATGGGCCAGCATCCCCTGTGGAACCCTTTCGACAGCTTGTAGAGTCCATGCCCCGACGAATTGAGGGAGATGCAACTCAATATTAGGAAGGTGTTCCTATTGTTTGGTCTATTCCTCATACTGCTGTTTTCTGTCTCCCCTGTAGACTCCGTAGCGGCTGAGATCGGCTTCTCTGTGTACTCTCTGGGTGATGAGGAGAGTTGTCTCAGTATGGAGAGTGACGCAGACGACCGAGACCCTCGTACCGCCACCGCCACCCGCACCGCCACGGAGAGCCAGGGTGACCAGGAGGAGGGCCCCGACCACCAGCCCCCCTTTCCCCCCTACCTGTCCTGCCGGGGCTGTGGCCAGGACCTAGTGGGACCCTACTGTCACCGTTGCTGCAAGGGAGGAAGTGGGGACTTCAGCGCCGCGTTCGGCGGCTTTCGCTACGGTTCGCGATCACAGGCGGACGATGGCGAGGAAGGAGACGGAGGCGGGATAGACGGCGCTGATGGAACGGACGATAACTCCACGATGGGTGACGACGGTCCGTCCTCCAAGCTCTACTCCTGCCAGCTGTGTGGCTTCTCCTCCCGTTACGCCAACCACGTCAAGAGGCACATGAAGACTCACAACGGGGAGAAGCCGTACCACTGCCCCCTGTGTACCTACGCCTCAGCCCAGCTGGTCAACCTGCAGAGACACCTGAGGATTCACACTGGGGAGAAACCATACAGGTGTGACTCCTGCTCCTTCGCCTGCAGTTCCCTAGGCAACCTGAAGAGGCATCAGAGGATGCATGTGGCGGGACAGGAAGCAGTCAGACCTGCTAGTGGACCTCCTATTGGTCCCTCTGCGGGTGGGTGTGGTGTAAAGAGGCACTGGGAGGATGAGCCTAGTGCTTCAACTGAAGGTAATGTCCAAAGTCTTTCCATGAAAAACGTGAATTAAAGAGTTAAGGTCTGGACTATTTCTCAAGTTAGACCATTTTGAATAGTTTTAAAGATGTGTTCTTGTATATTTTCCTAAAATTATATTGTGTATGTATTTATATATTTAGGCAATAATTCTAGTTTTTTTTTTTCAGCTGAACTTGTTTCTCCCACGTCTGATCTCTTTCCAGAAGCCCTAAAGCCCGACCAGAACCTCCACGTAGGAGGCCATAGCAGAGACTACTTGCCATGCTGTGATGGACTGACGGTACCACCACCGCCAGAGCTCCCTGAGCACCAGCCCTCAAGACTTCTGGAGGCGCCTGGCTGTGGACCTGGGACTGGGTCTATGACTGGGGCTAGGGCTGAGTCTGGGAGTAGGACTGGGGGTTTAGGAGGGTCTTTGACCGGGTCTATGACTGGGGCTAGGGCTGAGTCTGGGAGAAGGACTGGGGGTTTAGGAGGGTCTTTGACCGGGGCTATGACTGGGGCTAGGGCTGAGTCTGGGAGAAGGACTGGGGCTTTAGGAGGGTCTTTGACCGGGGCTAGGCTCGGAGCTGTGGTGGGAGCGAAGTCAGAGGACACACACAGGGACTCTCTCCCTCCGTTCCCGTTCCTTTTCACCTGTCGTCTCTGTGGTATCCCCCTGGAGGACGAGGACGGCTCCACCACCCAGATCTGTGCCAAGTGCACCCTGGACATGCTGAACAAAGACTCATCCGGCCCCAACAGCCCCGGGGAGCGCGGGGACAAGGTCTACACCTGCAGCGCCTGTCCCTTCCTCACCCACTACCCCAACCACCTGGCGCGACACATGAAGACACACAGCGGCGAGAAGCCCTACAAGTGCCCTCAGTGCGACTACGCCTCCGCCCACTTCGACAACCTGAAACGCCACCACAGAGTCCACACGGGCGAGAAGCCGTACAAGTGCCACCTGTGTGACTACGCCTGTGGCAACCTGGCTAACTTAAAACGCCACCAGCGGGTCCACTCGGGCGCCAAGCCGTTCCAGTGCGCGGCGTGCAGCTACAGCTGTAACCAGAGCATGAACCTGAAGAGACACATGCTGAGACACACGGGCGAGAAGCCCTACAAATGCCAGGAGTGTGGCTACACCACGGGACACTGGGACAACTACAAACGCCACCAGAAGAAACACGGCCTCGCCACCGACGGATGGGTCAAAGTTCAGATGCCAGGTGCCCATGAGGAGGAGGAGGAGGAGGAAGAAGGGGAGGAAGAGAGGGTGGTGGGACAGCCGCAGAGGAAAGAAGGAGAGATGGTGATGCAGTATATGTCCAGATAAGAGGAAAGGGAGAGCTGGGCCATACATTTTTAACATGCATTACATTGGAAAAAGACTTGAAAATAAAAGCAAATCTACCAGCAAAATCCTAGATTGTTTTCTCAACGTCCTTATGTTTTTTTTTTTGTGTTGTTATTTTGTCAACTATCTTCGGTGGCTGCTATGTACAATTATAAAATATGATAGTGATTTATGTTTTGATGCCTTTGGACACAGAAGGAGTGGGATGGAGGAAGCTATTCAGACCCTCTGGTTGTTGTTGTTGCCAGACAAATGGACTGGGATGAGTCATCTACTTTAACATTCCCCTAAAGCCCAAACCCCTGCCTGAAGTCATTTCACATTGTGGCTTACAACCACTATTTATCCTCTTCATACAGATGTAGGACCTTAATTTGAGCCAGTTTGCTACAGCAGGAAAATAATCCTGCAGCAACAGGAAATGTGAATTATTATGTGGATTATAATTAATGGATACATTTTTTTTCTTTAGGGCAAATCAAGTCTGACATTTTCAAAGTGGAAATTCCACATTTTAGAAGCCTTTTTAAAACTCAAATACACTACAAGTTAACTTGGAAAATTCTCTACAACTAAAGTGATAAAATGAAGATCCTACATCTGCAGCAGTCTAGTATGCTATTCCAACCCCTCTACTGTCCACTCCCATCTTCCATAGCTCCTCCCTTCTCTCCTCCTCAACCCCTTATCGCTGTATCGCCATAACAACCACCTATTGTTACATCCTGGGGGCGTGTTCAGCAGGACGCAGCGTTTTGGAACGTTCAGATAGAAATATACTATGTAGAACCAACATGCCTCTGACGTGTAGAACAAGGAATAATGTTGACCCTTATTCATGGCATTTCTATCTGCAACGTTCCAAAACGTCTGGCTACTGAACCTGGCCTCGTTTTGAGAAAGGCCCTCGAACGGAGAGCGTATGGACTTAGCCTGATCCGTACTCTCTTGCTGACCAACTGCTGTCATTGACCATAGGTGTTGGCAAGACCGCACAAACGGATCTGGGACCAGAGGGGTATACGTTAGCCAGAGAACTTTGATAAACAACCAGAAATATAAACTTAGATACTTTTGGTCATGTAGTGTATGTGGACACATGCTCATCGAACATCTCATTCCAAAATCATGGGCATTAATATGGAGTTGGTCTCCCCTTTGCTGCTATAACAGCCTCCACTCTTCTGGGAAGGCTTTCCACTAGATGTTGGAACATTGCTGCGGGGACTTGCTTCCATTCAGCCACAAGAGCATTACTGAGTTCAGCACTGATGTTGGGCGATTAGGCCTGGCTCACAGTCGGCGTTCCAAAGGTGTTCGATGGGGTTGAGGTCAGGGCTCTGTGCAGGTCAGTCATGTTCTTCCACACCGATCTCGACAAACCATTTCTGTATGGACCTCGCTTTGTGCACGGGGACATTGTCATGTTGAAACAGGAAAGGGCCTTCCCAAAACTATTGCCACAATGTTGGAAGCACAGAATCGTCTAGAACGCCATTGTATACTGTAGCGTTAAGATTTCCCTTCACTGGAACTAAGGGGCCTAGGCCCGAACCATGAAAAACAGCCCCAGACCATTATTCCTCCTCCACCAAACTTTACAGATGGCACTATGCATTGGGCCAGGTAGCGTTCACCTGGCATCTGCCAAACCCAGATTAGTCCGTCGGACTGCCAGATGGTGAAGCGTGATTCATCACTCCAGAGAACGCGTTGTCACTGCTCCAGAGTCCAATGGCGGCGAGCTTTACACCACTCCAGCCGACGCTTGGCATTGCACATGGTGATCTTAGGCCTGTGTGCGGCTGCTCGGCCACAGAAACCCATTTCATGAAGCTCCCGACAAACAGTTATTGTGCAGACGTTGTTTCCAGAGGCAGTTTGGAACTTGGTACTGAGTGTTGCAACTGAGGAAATACTATTTTTACACGCTACTCACTTCAGCACTCGGCGGTCCCGTTCTGGGAGCTTGTGTGGCCTATCACTTCGCGGCTGAGCCGTTGTTGCTCCTAGACGTTGCCACAATAACAGCACTTACAGTTGACCGTGGCAGCTCTAGCAGGGCAGAAATTTGACAAACCGACGGTGCCACGTTGAGATTGCATGGCGTGTGCTCGAGTTTTATACACCTGTCAGCAACGGGTGTGGCTGAAAATAGCAGAATCCACTCATTTGAAGGGGTGTCCACATACTGCTGTATATATAGTGAATGTGTTTTTGGTTGTTGAGTCAATTAGAGTAGACGATTCCCATTTCAAGCTGATTTTTAAAATTACAAACTAACCTTATTTAGGCAAGTTGTAGTATATCCCTCAGGCTGGTGTAGTGTGTTGCTGTGGAAACGCTCGCTGTGTTCATATCGACTGTGAAATGATCCCATTTGTTACATCCTTCTGTTTTGTTTTTACTTGAAGAAGCAACAATGCGTCCCAAATGACACCCTATTCCCCAATGGGCCCTGTTCAAAAGTAGTGCACTAATAAATGGAAGAGAGTCATTTGGGACGCATCCCCAAGACGACACATAGTAAACGTTTTTTAAAGCATGATCTGAGAAGTGTCAACTGGATATATAGCGTTTATTTTGTTTACGTGACGATCCTCATTAGAAGTTCATATTTTTTTTAAATGATATAACTTTTTTATTTTTCCTATCTTGAAGAATGTGTGACTGTGGCATTATGCTTGTTATACGGGAGAAATATACAAAAGGACCATGAACTTCTTACTATATGCAGTGTAAAAAAAAAAAAAAATAGTTGTAAAGAAATTATGGATAATCTGAAATGCATTGATTCGTCCAGCCTGAAGTGCCCCACATTACCTGTGTATGTAGAAGATTAGGGTTGGGGTCCATTTTCATTTAAGTCAATTCAGAAGTAAACTGATTCAAATTCCTATTTTCCTCATTGGAAAAACAAGGACAATTGGAACTTCACTTTCAATTGAAATGGAATTGATCCCAACCCTGGTGGAATGTCTTTATTTTTTACTGTGTGTAGAAGGGGAGACGACGTCTTGTGTTAAGACAGACGTGTGTGGCTCTTATGTCCAGCCCTATCTACGGCTCTTATGTCCAGCCCTATCTACGGTCCCATAATTGCCTTAAGTATTTTGAAATAAACACATGGACTTTGTGTTCACTCAGTGTGAGATTAGACTGCTTTCTTTGCTTCTATTTATTTGGGGCCTGATTCCGATTTTAGGAAATTACGCACTTCTCAGTAGTTTGTGGTTCCTTTGCGCACGCTGAATAAATGGAATTAAATCACTGAAAACCCTCCCACTTGCTGGCCTATATATATAATATAATATAATATAATATAATATATATATATATATATATATATATATATATATATATATATATATATATATATATATATATATATATATATAATATGGAGTTTTCATTCAATACGGTGTATCATCCCTTTAAATACATATACCTTTTTAGTTCGAATTTTGTCAAGACTCACTAGAATATAGAGAGAACGGGTTCAGAATGTTAGGGATCAATTAAAGAAAGCCGTCGGAATATATGCATATTAGTCCCCGTCGCAGCACAAATTGTTAGATTTAAAAATACTCAATTATATTTATTTTAAATTGGTATTTTACCCCCTTTATCTCCCCAATTTCGTGATTTCGATCTTGTCTCATCGCTGCAACGGGCTCGGGAGAGGCGAAGGTCGAGTCATGCGTCCTCCGAAACATGACCCGCCAAAACCGCGCTTCTTAACACCCGCCCGGTTAACCCGGAAGCCAGCCACACCAATGTGTCAGAAGGAAACGCCGTTCAACTGATGACCGACGTCAGCCTGCAGGCACCCGGCCCACCACAAGGAGTCGCTAGAGAGCACTGAGCCAAGTAAAGCCCCCCCAGGCCAAACCCTCCCCTAACCCGGACGACGCTGGGCCAAACCCTCCCCTAACCCGGACGACGCTGGGCCAAACCCTCCCCTAACCCGGACGACGCTGGGCCAAACCCTCCCCTAACCCGGACGACGCTGGGCCAAACCCTCCCCTAACCCGGACGACGCTGGGCCAGTTGTGCGCCGCCCAATGGGACTCCCGGTCACGGCCAGTTGTGACACAGCTTGGGATCGAACCCGGGTCTGTAGTGACGCCTCAAGCACTGCGATGCTGCGCCACTCAGGAGGCCTGATTTTAAAAATCCTCTGATCTTGTAGATTATTTAGTGTTAGGAAAGTATTTATGACTCAAACAGGTTTGAAGACCCTTTATACACGAAAGTAAGAAAATTGTGGTTTTATTAATTCTGAAAATTGCCACATTCAGTTCTTCAACCCATGGTAATGTTGGAAGATTAGTGTGTGTATATCATTATAATTACAATAGGAATAGCTATACCCTCCCGAGTGGCGCAGTGGTCTAAGGCACTTCATTGCAGTGCTAGCTGTGCCACTAGAGATCCTGGTTCGAATCCAGGCTCTGTCGCAGCCGGCCGCGACCGGGAGACCCCATGGGGGGCGGCGCGTTGTCCAGGGTAGCTCAGTTGGTAGAGCATGGCGTTTGTAACGCCAAGGTTGTGGGTTCAATTCCCAAAATAATGTATGCACTCACTAACTGTAAGTCACTTTGGATAAGAGCGTCTGCTAAAATGTAAATGTACCCTCATCTATTGCCTGCACTGACCATGGAACTGTGTGATGACACGGCCTGGTCTGCACTCTGCTTCATAACAATTTAATTAGTCTGCTACTAATGATCCTCAGCATCAACCACACGGCGGTGACGGCTTTACAGAGGAAGCAAATTAAGGTAAAGAAAATGTCATTAAATGGAATGATAACGTAGGCTAAACCAACTGAAGGGAACTAACAGTAAATTGGCAGTTGAACATGTTTGTTTATTAGGCCTACTGACGGTCCTTACTGATAGTGGCAGGAAACAGGAAGTCGGGGTAGACTATAATTAAGAAATTCGAGAGTGCCCATCCCTGCAAGTTAAAAGGTTGTACAATTCTGCATAATGGCACAGCATTTCATAAACTTTACTTTCAGTTTGCTGCCATATGACTGGTTTCAGATTCGTCTACAGCGATTATAAGGTAAAATAGATTTAAAACATGTCATTCATATTTACAATTCCTTTCTCCAAACATATTACTAATGTACCTAGCTCTTATCGAGTTGTAAATTACAGCGCATGGATAATGGTGTTATTTCTATCGGGAAGAAAAATAAAAGTAGATCATTTTCCCACCTTGGAACCGGTAGGTTCGCTAGATCTTACTCATAGTTTCCTCGCACGTCAAGGTCAGAATACCGTGTATCTGTAGACACACCTCCGCATCATTTATTCGATCATCCAGAACGAATAGCGGGTGAAGAGCATGCTATTCTCATGCTTAAATTCAAAGCCGGAATATGCAGAGAAAAGCCAATTACATTCCATTGAAGCACGCTTAACTCGGGACGGAATCGAGACCTTAGATTTGTTTTAGATATATTACAATAGCTACTCTGTTAGGCTGGGGGTGAGTTCTGGACAGGGGATGTCGATGAATGAGACAAGGATCACTTTAGGTTTGAGATGCAGTCCATCAGAACTCCTTCCATCTGAAGTAACGAGACATTTCCCATCTGACACATGAGGGCGACATAAAGCCCTTCTAGTTTTATACAAAATGAATGAGAATTAGTGTTACAAATACAGACTGAAGATTGTTGGTATAATTTGGCACCTACAAATTTATTGAAATCCATGTATTAGTTTAACAGTATAATACGACGATGAAAACGAACCAAAACAGAATCATCTTGATAGGCTTCATATTATGTGATACCTCATTTTTCCATAGGGCTCAGATCAAATGTAGTGCACCATATAGGGAATACGGTACCATTCCACAGATCCAGAGTATCTAAGCCCCTCTGTGACGTGATTGAGAACGTTGAAGAGAAGTGACAGAATCTGGAGTCTGAAATGGCACCCTACACCCTAGTTGAAGTCGGAAGTTTACATACACCTTAGCCAAATACATTTAAACTCAGTTTTTCACAATTCCTGACATTTGATCCTTGTAAAAAATTCCCTGTCTTAGGTCAGTTAGGATCACCACTTTATTTTAAGAATGTGAAATGTCAGAATGATAGTAGAGAGAATTATTTATTTCAGCTTTTATTTCTTTCATCACATTCCCAGTGGGTCAGAAGTTTACATACACTCAATTAGTATTTGGTAACATTGCCTTTAAATTGTTTAACTTGGGTCAAACGTTTCGGGTAGCCTTCCACAAGCTTCCCACAATAAGTTGGGTGAATTTTGGCCCATTCCTCCTGACAGAGCTGGTGTAACTGAGTCAGGTTTGTAGGCCTCCTTGCTCGCACACGCCTTTTTCAGTTCTGCCCTCAAATTCCTGACCCACTGGAATTGTGATACAGTGAAATAATCTGTCTGTAAACAATTGTTGGAAAAATTACTTGTGTCATGCACAAAGTAGATGTCCTAGCCGACTTGCCAAAACTATAGTTTGTTAACAAGAAATGTGTGGAGTGGTTGAAAAACCTAAGTGTATGTAAACTACCGACTTCAACTGTAGTACCCTTTTCTATGGGCTCTGGTCACAGGTTGTGCACTGTATAGGGAATACTGTAGGGTGTCATTTTGGACCCGGACGACGTAAAGAACAACATTCTCTCCAGAAAACATCCATCCATTCTAGCTGACCAATAAGAGCACAGCCAATGGGTTTGCGTTCATTTACTTGACATGGTGCTACATTTGATCAGGACAGCTGTGCCGGTTGAATCTGCTTCCTCCTCATAGCCTGGGTACCAGTCTGTTTGTGCTGTATAGTTCCATTTTCATAGCCTGGGTACCGCGCCACTCCTTTTTATTCTGTGTGATTGTGAAACAATGGCACGACGGAGTACAGGGGGAGTGGAATAATCGCTAAACAGACTGGTACCCAGGCTATAATGACCATAGGTTTTGGCAAGACAACACAAACAGATCTTGGACCACCAGGCTATCCTCCTATAGCTTCCTCCGTGTCAATTTTTACTTAGTATTCAAGATATGGTAACACAAGATTAAGTATTGTTCATCAACGAGGAAAAAGCCTGGAATCCAGGTTACATTGAAGCTAACAAATGGGAATGATTTGAGAGAATAAACTCATGTGGAATCACATTTTTAACAAAATGGTGAAAATGACATTTTTTCCATACAGACTTTCATCTGTTTCCTGACATGAGATTACAGATAAACAGATTAAATCACTTTTCATCCCAGTCCTCCTCTTGAGATGATTGCCACATTGTTTATTTCCAAATACGAAATGAACCCAAGACAATGTTCCACAAATCCCCAAAACTTTGTTTGCCAAACTAACACAATCAATAATCAATCATATGTGGAATTTGTATACACTTTTCATTCCAACTAAAAACAATTCTGTAAACAATTGTTTGTTTTTTAAACCTAATCTTAGATTACATTTGATCTGTTTTTGATTACAACAAACTATTGACGATACAGATATTACTAAAATGTTCAGAATACTTTAATTGCATGTACATATATAAAAGTGACTTTATACCATGATTTTTTAAATGTTTGTTGTGCAAAATGCTTAAGTAAACTATAATTTTGGCATTTATGAAAAAACACAAATCGGTGGGGTGGGGTGGGGTGGGGTGGGCAAAAAAAAACAAGAAATCAGATGGATTTTCAGAACCCCTTGGAAATATTCCATGGCACCCTATTCCCTATATAGTGCACTACCTTTGACCAGAAGTGGTGCACTATATAGGGAGCCATTTGGGATGCTACCCATTGTTTTTCCATACTCCACATTACTTAAATAAATATCCGTCTCCGTCTGTAATACTGTGCAAAATTATGGGTTCAGGAAGTGCACAGTTCAGCCGAACCGACCGACCAATCAAACAACGTCTCGTTCTGCAAGATTCTAGCTGGCGAGCTCACATTAGCTAAGGCTGATACTTGGTTGGTGGGTTTTGCGTTTCGACCTATGGCAACCCAATGCTGTTTTTTTTTTACATTTCTGATATGGGGGACCAGAGGCAAAAGGCTAGAATCATCATCTTACAGGCAATATTAATAACAACCACACTACCAAGTCGACAACCTATGAAGTCTGTAACCTGTACTTCGGGATTCAAGTGAAAACTCCCACTAATCATCACTAAAAACAGCACTGTTGTGAATGGTGGGGAGGATCAATAACACAAGCACCCTACAGAAGTTATTGGAAAACCATATTTTGGCACATTGGGAACATTTTAACACTCACATTCCGCGTATAAGTAACCCATTTGAAGAGCTAGAATTGACACCCTTGTTACAATGTACCTTGGATTCGACAGAATTACAGGCTGATGCGACAGAATTACAGGCTAAAAGAAATGTCAGGATGCTCTATGGTAGAACGAAGGAACGTCAGGATGCTCTATGGTAGAACGAAGGAATGTCAGGATGCTCTATGGTAGAATGAAGGAATGTCAGGATGCTCTATGGTAGAATGAAGGAACGTCAGGATGCTCTGTGGTAGAATGAAGGAATGTCAGGATGCTCTGTGGTAGAATGAAGGAATGTCAGGATGCTCTATGGTAGAATGAAGGAATGTCAGGATGCTCTATGGTAGAACGAAGGAATGTCAGGATGCTCTGTGGTAGAATGAAGGAATGTCAGGATGCTCTGTGGTAGAATGAAGGAATGTCAGGATGCTCTATGGTAGAACGAAGGAATGTCAGGATGCTCTATGGTAGAACGAAGGAATGTCAGGATGCTCTATGGTAGAATGAAGGAACGTCAGGATGCTCTATGGTAGAATGAAGGAACGTCAGGATGCTCTGTGGTAGAATGAAGGAATGTCAGGATGCTCTGTGGTAGAACGAAGGAACGTCAGGATGCTCTGTGGTAGAATGAAGGAATGTCAGGATGCTCTGTGGTAGAATGAAGGAACGTCAGGATGCTCTGTGGTAGAATGAAGGAATGTCAGGATGCTCTATGGTAGAACGAAGGAATGTCAGGATGCTCTATGGTAGAACGAAGGAATGTCAGGATGCTCTATGGTAGAATGAAGGAACGTCAGGATGCTCTGTGGTAGAATGAAGGAATGTCAGGATGCTCTGTGGTAGAATGAAGGAATGTCAGGATGCTCTATGGTAGAATGAAGGAATGTCAGGATGCTCTATGGTAGAATGAAGGAATGTCAGGATGCTCTATGGTAGAAAGTCATCTATGAAGACCAGGGGTTGGAACCGGTTCAGGAAATAGAACTGGAAACCACAAAATAACGACATTTTTCCAGGAACAGAACCAGAACCGAGAACAAAAGTGATATATACTGTTCCAGAGCAGAGACGTTATTTTAAAAGCATGGGAACTGGTTAATGTTACTTTACGTTCCGGGTTTTTATATTTCAGTCCCACAAAAAACGCAACAAAGCGCCTATGCAAAGCCCTCACTGTCATTCAGAAAGTTATTCCCCTGCCTGTCTGTCTGCCTGTCTGTCTGCCTGCCTGTCTGCCTGCCTGTCTGTCTGCCTGCCTGCCTGCCTGTCTGTCTGCCTGCCTGCCTGCCTGCCAGCCTGCCTGCCTGCCTGCCAGCCTGTCTGCCTGCCAGCTGAAAAGCTTTGCCAGTGTGTGCGTAAGCTACCTGCCCCTCCCCTCCCTCGTAAGCGTAACCTACTGCAGCTACTGTCATTACAGGCGTGATTCAAACATTAGGGAGAAACATTTGTAATTACAGAACAACGGATTCACTTTTTCAGTGCTAGTTAAGGCTACTGTAGTTATCACGTTTCACATTGGATTTATTAACTAAGAAAAAGGTAAGACGTTTTTATTTTCATTCTGGTGCCGCTCTGCACACACAAGCTTGTTAGCTAGCTAGCTCTGGTTTAGCTCTGGTTAACTCTAGGCGGCATTATGTGTAATGGAACGGAGAGTCAGGACCAAGGGCTAGAACTGGTGCAACGTTAGTTAAGTAAACTCTCTGAAGTTCAAAGATTAAAAGTTCCTTCATAGAAGCCGCTCCTCCGTAGGTATAATTCTGTGGGCCTAATTCAGTTAATGCATGTCATCACAACAAGATGCCCAGTGCTCTCCTCACCTGCTAAATATCAGTCGCATCCTACACTAAACTTGTCTGTCCAATGCATGTACATACTGCAGCTTGCCTGCTCCATAGCAAGCTGCTCTATCCATTGGTGAAGTTATTTAATGTCAAGCTAAATGTAAAAAACATTTTTCGATTTCAGAGGTTTAAAAAGGAACAATATAAACCCTAACTTTCAGAACTTTATTTTGCTGGTCGGTAAAGTGCAACGGAACGGGAAAAAATAATGGTTCTCCTCGGGCCGCATTCGATCTTCACCGAGGTCCGGAGGGCCGCATTCGATCTTCACCGAGGTCCGGAGGGCCGCACTTAAAATGTATTATATTTCCTTGCCATCAAAATGGACAAACAATATCCCATAATATTCCCATAATATTCCCATATCCATCGCTTTTGGAATATACTATGCTCCCTGTCAGCTAGCTGGACAGACTATACATGTAGGTCCATTATCATTTCTACACAGTTTCGACTTGGATATAGTCATTTCAATGTCAATTGAGAGTTTCACAGAAGAAGAAAACATACTCCAAACCCCCCCCCCCCCGTAAATTAGACTGCAGACTGTCATTTGAGTTTTAGTTCTACAGGGGCAAAACTTTGAGTTGAATATAAGGGATAGGATTGTAAAACAGGGGAGGGCAGTGGGTAGTCAGTCTTTCTGCAGCTGAAACACATCAGATAGATGGCGGTCTTGGTGAAGCTAAAATAGACATATCTTAAGGCAGGCAGCAGATCCCCAGGAAGGGCTACAATCTTACAGCATCAGTCAACGCACACGGCTCAGCTTGGAATCTTTGCAGGTTGCATTCGACAGGTGGAGGTGGGGGAGGGGGAGGGGAGGGGTGGGGGGGAGGGAGGGGGAATATTACAGGTCGTCGTCCCCGATCCCCTCGAAGGCGTAGTTGCCATGGAAATCGTTGCCGCTGATGTCATTGGCTGAGTTGGAGGCACTGATCCCTCTGAGAGACACAGAGCTCAGCTTAGTCTGAGAGAGAGAGAGAGAGAGAGAGAGAGAGAGAGAGAGACAGAGAGACAGAGAGACAGAGAGACAGAGAGACAGAGAGACCGAGAGAGAGAGAGGTATTGATAGAGCAACAGTCACATTTCCACATCGACCCCAAACCACCTAAATCAGAGACTCAACCACGGAGATCCTGTGATTTAGATCAAAGCAGAAATGTTACTCACTGAGAGTTTGACAATCTGGTCTCGGTTTGGGTCAGGAGAGTCCTGCAGGGGAGAGGCAGGTCACAAACATGGTCAAACAACTAGAAGACCTTTCCATTCAAACGGCTAAATGTGTTCTCCGGCATAATCATAGTGGCATGATTTCCCTGTTCTCACCAGTAGAGGGGGGGATTTCACAGCTTGCTGACTTTCAGACCGATGTAGGGAGCCATTGTGACGTTTCCTCAGCATCTGAACAAGACATAATTAATACAGGAAGTCAGAACGTGGCAGACTAGTTAAGGCCAGTTGTTGTATCTGTCCCCATCACCTTCTTGATGCTGCCTCCTGACTTCTTCACCATCAGCTCATCGACCATCGACTGAAGACAGATGCTCATCATGATCGCCTGAAAACACAGACCAGGCATTAGACAGACACACACACACACCACTCTAACTCTAGATATTTCATTCATTAGCAGCAGAGGTCACGAACTCCTATCCCCTCTTGGTGACTCCGGATTGCCCCTGCCCTGACCCCTGACCTCTAAACCCTAACCTCTGACCTGTGGGCTGGTGATGGTGACCCACTGGAGGCGGTCTTTGCTCATCAGATACTCGAAGGCCAGCTCCAACTTCACCTCACACTTGGCTGAGGAGCAGGGGGCCGGGGTTGGGGAGGATGTGCCGTTCGCTACTGGGACCTGCTGTGGTTGGGAGAGAGGACAGGGTTACTATGGTTACTGGTGGTGTTACTATGGACACCACCACCCCCCCAACTCAAGCAGTCTGTGCAGCTAATGAACTCCTACACTATAGAGAATGTAATGTTAGCTACAGGACAGAGGATGTAGCTGTGAGCAGGCTAATAATCCCTAAAGACTAGGACCTATTCCCTCCATAAGGCCCTGGTCAAAAGTAGTTTACTATTTAGGGAATAGGGTGCGATTTGGGACACTCCTCTCCTCCAAAACCCCCTTCATTATCAACCCCTTGGTAGCAGGATGTTACATCATACACATTTCCCTCGAGACGGGGACTCGTCTCCCATTAGCAGTCAGTCTGTCCTTAAGGGCCCTCCAGTCTGCATTGGGTCGTTGGGACAGATATGCAACGGCTCTCATCCCTGCTGTGCTAGCTCACTGACCCCACTGTTTATATGGGTCTCTTTCTGGAAACACAGTGTTTCCACTTCCTCCTCAAGCCCCCTGGGTAACGAGATGGAACAAGAGATCCCTGAAGGGGAGTTTAGTAGTAGAGTTAGCTACTGGTCCGTGTAGTGGGGGGGGGGGGTGGATCCCTGAGGACACTTACAGTTGACCGGGGCAGCTCTAGCAGGGCAAAAATTTGACGAACGGACTTGTTGGAAAGGTGGCATCCTATGACGGTGCCACATTGAAATCACTGAGCTCTTCAGTAAGGCCATTCTGCCAGTGTTTGTCCTTGAGCAAGGCACTTAACCCTAATTGCTCCTGTAAGTCGCTCTGGATAAGAGCGTCTGCTAAATGACTAAAAATGTAAATGTATGGAGATTGCATGGCTGTGTGCTCGATTTTACACACCTGTCAGCAAAGGGTGTGGCTAAATTAGCCGTATCCACTAATTTGAAGGGGTATCCACATACTTTTGTATATACAGTGGGGGAAAAAAGTATTTAGTCAGCCACCAATTGTGCAAGTTCTCCCACTTAAAAAGATGAGAGAGGCCTGTAATTTTCATCATAGGTACACGTCAACTATGACAGACAAATTGAGAAAAAAAAATCCAGAAAATCACATTGTAGGATTTTTAATGAATTTATTTGCAAATTATGGTGGAAAATAAGTATTTGGTCACCTACAAACAAGCAAGATTTCTGGCTCTCACAGGCCTGTAACTTCTTCTTTAAGAGGCTCCTCTGTCCTCCACTCGTTACCTGTATTAATGGCACCTGTTTTAACTTGTTATCAGTATAAAAGACACCTGTCCACAACCTCAAACAGTCACACTCCTAACTCCACTATGGCCAAGACCAAAGAGCTGTCAAAGGACACCAGAAACAAAATTGTAGACCTGCACCAGGCTGGGAAGACTGAATCTGCAATAGGTAAGCAGCTTGGTTTGAAGAAATCAACTGTGGGAGCAATTATTAGGAAATGGAAGACATACAAGACCACTGATAATCTCCCTCGATCTGGGGCTCCACGCAAGATCTCACCCCGTGGGGTCAAAATGATCACAAGAACGGTGAGCAAAAATCCCAGAACCACACGGGGGGACCTAGTGAATGACCTGCAGAGAGCTGGGACCAAAGTAACAAAGCCTACCATCAGTAACACACTACGCCGCCAGGGACTCAAATCCTGCAGTGCCAGACGTGTCCCCCTGCTTAAGCCAGTACATGTCCAGGCCCGTCTGAAGTTTGCTAGAGTGCATTTGGATGATCCAGAAGAGGATTGGGAGAATGTCATATGGTCAGATGAAACCAAAATAGAACTTTTTGGTAAAAACTCAACTCGTCGTGTTTGGAGGACAAAGAATGCTGAGTTGCATCCAAAGAACACCATACCTACTGTGAAGCATGGGGGTGGAAACATCATGCTTTGGGGGTGTTTTTCTGCAAAGGGACCAGGACGACTGATCCGTGTAAAGGAAAGAATGAATGGGGCCATGTATCGTGAGATTTTGAGTGAAAACCTCCTTCCATCAGCAAGGGCATTGAAGATGAAACGTGGCTGGGTCTTTCAGCATGACAATGATCCCAAACACACCGCCCGGGCTACGAAGGAGTGGCTTCGTAAGAAGCATTTCAAGGTCCTGGAGTGGCCTAGGCAGTCTCCAGATCTCAACCCCATAGAAAATCTTTGGAGGGAGTTGAAAGTCCGTGTTGCCCAGCGACAGCCCCAAAACATCACTGCTCTAGAGGAGATCTGCATGGAGGAATGGGCCAAAATACCAGCAACAGTGTGTGAAAACCTTGTGAAGACTTACAGAAAACGTTTGACCTGTGTCGTTGCCAACAAAGGGTATATAACAAAGTATTGAGAAACTTTTGTTATTGACCAAATACTTATTTTCCACCATAATTTGCAAATAAATTCATAAAAAATCCTACAATGTGATTTTCTGGAGAAGAAAATTCTAATTTTGTCTGTCATAGTTGACGTGTACCTAAGATGAAAATTACAGGCCTCTCTCATCTTTTTAAGTGGGAGAACTTGCACAATTGGTGGCTGACTAAATACTTTTTTCCCCCACTGTATAGTGTACATTGGTACTGAATGCTACTGCAGAGGTTAGGGTCCCAAGAAAGGATGTCATGCTATTCTCAGCTTTTAAGAGAAGTACAGTTGAAGTCGGAAGTTTACATACACTTAGGTTGGAGTCATTAAAACTTGTTTTTCAACCACTCCACGAATTTCTTTTTAACAAACTATAGTTTTGGCAAGTCGGTTAGGACATCTACTTTGTGCATGACACAAGCAATTTTTCCAACAATTGTTTACAGACAGATTATTTCACTTATAATTCACTGTATCATATACAAGTTTACATACACTAAGTTGACTGTGCCTTTAAACAGCTTGGAAAATTCCAGAAAATGATGTCATGGCTTTAGAAGCTTCTGATAGGCTAATTGACATAATTTGAGTCAATTGGAGGTGTACCTGTGGATGTATTTCAAGGCCTACCTTCAAACTCAGTGGCTCTTTGCTTGACATCATGGGAAAATGAAAAGAAATCAGACAAGACCTCAGAAAAATTATTGTAGACCTCCACAAGTCTGGTTCATCCTTGGGAGAAATTTCCAAACGCCTGAAGGTACCACGTTCATCTGTACAAACAATAATACGCAAGTATAAACACCATGGGACCACGCAGCCGTCATACCGCTCACGGAGGAGACGCGTTCTGTCTCCTAGAGATGAACGTACTTTGGTGCGAAAAGTGCAAATCAATCCCAGAACAGCAGCAAAGGACCTTGTGAAGATGCTGGAGGAAACAGGTACAAAAGTATTTATATCCACAGTAAAATGAGTCCTATGTCGACATAACCTGAAAGGCCGCTCAGCAAGGAAGAAGCCACTGCTCCAAAACCACCATAAAAAAGCCAGACTATGGTTTGCAACTGCACATGGGGACAAAGATCGTACTTTTTGGAGAAATGTCCTCTGGTCTGATGAAACAAAAAAAGAACTGTTTGGACATAATGACCATCGTTATGTTTGGAGGAAAAAGGGGGTGGCTTGCAAGCCGAAGAACACCATCCCAACCGTGAAGCACGGGGGTGGCAGCATCATGCTGTGGGGGTGCTTTGCTGCAGGAGGGACTGGTGCACTTCACAAAATGGATGGCATCATGACGAAGGAAAATTATGTGGATATATTGAAGCAACATCTCAAGACATCAGTCAGGAAGTTAAAGCTTGGTCGCAAATGGGTCTTCCAAATGGACAATGACCCCAAGCATACTTCCAAAGTTGTGGCAAAATGGCTTAAGGACAACAAAGTCAAGGTATTGGAGTGGCCATCACAAAGCCCTGACCTCAATCCTATAGAAAATTTGTGGGCAGAACTGAAAAGGCGTGTGCGAGCAAGGAGGCCTACAAACCTGACTCAGTTACACCAGCTCTGTCAGGAGGAATGGGCCAAAATTCACCCAACTTATTGTGGGAAGCTTGTGGAAGGCTACCCGAAACGTTTGACCCAAGTTAAACAATTTAAAGGCAATGCTACCAAATACAAATTGAGTGTATGTAAACTTCTGACCCACTGGGAATGTGATGAAAGAAATAAAAGCTGAAATAAATCATTCTCTCTACTATTATTCTGACATTTCACATTCTTAAAATAAAGTGGTGATCCTAACTGACCTAAGACAGGGAATTCTTACTAGGATTAAATGTCAGGAATAGTGAGAAACGGAGTTTAAATGTATTTGGCTAAGGTGTATGTAAACTTCCGACTTCAACTGTATGCCTTCAGAAAGTGTTCATACCCGTTGACTTATTCCACATTGTTGTGGTACAGACTGAATTCTAAATGGATTAAACATAATTTTTTTCTCACAATCTACACACAGTATCCCATTATGACAAAGTGAAAACATGTCTTTAGAAATTTTTGCACATTCATTGAAAATTAAGTACAGAAATATCTAATTTACATAAGTATTCACACCCCTGAGTCATTACATGTTAGAATTACCTTTGGCAGCGATTACAGCTGTGAGTCTTTCTGGGTAAGTCTCTAAGAGCTTTGCACACCTGGATTTAGGCTTGGGCAGTATATCGTATAACGGGGTATTTGGAAATAGCCATGGGATGGTTTTCCAAGACCATAAAAAAAAAAAATATTTGTAGCTCCTTTTTAAGTAAATACCTGCAGTCAACTTGTGCAGTATGTTAGTCGATGAAGCAGATTGCGTTCTTTCACCGGTCACATTATTTGACATTATGAAGCTTACCGTAGTTCGCCAGAACGTTTGAGCCAGTCACGTGTTTGTTTGTAAACAGCACAACGGGTGAAAGCGGGAAAAATGTATTTTTTGCTAAAAAACTATGCATGGCCATCATATTTCTAAAGTTTATCATAGAAATAATGTAGCCAGCTACATTTTCTAATGTTTTTCTTAAAGTTAATCTTGCATTTTACCGGGAGAAAAGTCGGCTGGCTACACTGATAAAAGTACTGTCAGCTGATAGAATGCCAGTTAGTGAATTCTCATCTGAGTTTAGAAGTTCAACTGAAACACAGAGTCTGATGCTGAGCAGAAATTACAAAAACAATACATTTTACATACGAGTTTACAAAACGCCTCATGATATTTCTTGTGCGTTTTATATATTTTTTCCAGTGTGAAAAACAAAATAATTGTGGATTAGCGCGACCCCTAAGTTTAACTTGCTAGTTATCCAAGGAAGTGGCTGAATTAATGAAGTTACGGTGCATCATATTGTGTTGGCTTTTCTGCCGTGTTTGAAAAGCCTTTTGGATGAGTTATCTAGCTGCTATCTTTTGATTTCCTTGTGTGTTTTTCCTCCTCTCTGTTCTCGGCCCCTCAGTCGGCTCCCCCCCCCCATCTTCTCCGAGCAGAGCAGGCAGGCACGTTGCCCTAGCGACTCCGAGCAGAGCAGGCAGGCCCGTTGCCCTAGTGACTCCGAGCAGAGCAGGCAGGCCCGTTGCCCTAGCGACTCCGAGCAGAGCAGGCAGGCCCGTTGCCCTAGTGACTCCGAGCAGAGCAGGCAGGCCTGTTGCCCTAGTGACTCCGAGCAGAGCAGGCAGGCCCGTTGCCCTAGTGACTCCGAGCAGAGCAGGCAGGCCCGTTGCCCTAGTGACTCCGAGCAGAGCAGGCAGGCCCGTTGCCCTAGCGACTCCAGACTTCACACAGACACAGAGTGTACACATGCTGCTCCAAAGCCAGTACTGTTCATTTGTCTTTCGTTCACATTCAACATCATTCAAACATGACATTCGGTAGCTCCTACCTATATATGTAGAACTTTGAGCTGGACTGCCTGTCTTTGCAACAACAACAACAAAAAAGAGTTGTTTGCACTCGTTAGCATATTTAGCTAGCAGCCTCCATGGAAATTTGCTATTACTTGTGCAAATGTTGTTAGCATTCTGGTAACAGACGCCCCAATGGGCTTTTTGCTTTCTTTGGCGCCCCCTTGTGTACTAAGACAGTAATACCGTAAATCCCGGGATGAGAGAAGGACGGTATGACGATATGAACATCTGTATACTGCCCAACCCTACCTGGATTGTACAATATTTGCCCATTATTATTTTTAAAAATCTTCAATATCGTTTAAATTGGTTGTTGATTATTGCTAGACAACCATTTTCAGGTCTTGCCATATATTTTCAATCAGATTTAAGTTAAAACTGTAACTTGGCCACTCAGAAACATTCACTGTCTTCTTGGTAAGCAACTCCAGTGTAGATTTGGCCTTGTATTGTAGGTTATTGTCCTGCTGAAAGGTGAATTAATCTCCGTGTCTCAGTGTCTGGTGGAAAGCAGACTGAACCAGGTTTTCCTCTAGGATTTTGCCTGTGCTTAGCTCCATTCCGTTAATTTTTCCCTGAAGAATTCCCCAGTCCTTAACGATTACAAGCATACCCATAACATGACTGTATGTGTGGGGTACAGAGACGAGGTAGTCATTCAAAAATCATGTTAAACACTATTATTGCACACAGAGTGAGTCCATGCAACTCATTATGTTATTAACTTTAGGCTTGCCGTAACAAAGGGGTTGAATACTTATTGACTAAAGACATTTCAGCTTTTCATTATTAATTAATTTCTAAATATATCTAAAAACATAATTCCACTTTGACATTATGGGGTATTGTGTGTAGGCCAGTGACACAAAATCTCAATATTTAATCCATTTAAAAGTCAAGGGGTGTGAAAACTTTCATGAAGGCACTGCATGTATAAAAAAAAAAAAAAAAAATGTATGCACTCACTAACTGTAAGTCGCTCTGGATAAGAGCGTCTGCTAAAAATGACTAAAATGTAAAAATGTACTTTATAGATGTGCTTTATAGAGGTGTGTGGAGAAGACATTCAAACTGTAGTCAAGCAATTACATTTCTTTCCTCCTACATGTCCCTTCCTGCTACCCGTAGAATTAGCATACAGCTCTCTGGATGGGAGACAAATACGATAAAGGATCTCTGGAGTTGTGTGTGTTAGTAGCTCAGCAGTTTACCCAGAGGAGAGGAACAGAAGCATGTGCCTGGTACGCTGCGGAGGGTTAATGAGAAGGGGGAAGGTAATGGGGGAGAAAGGAGAGGGGGAGCGAGGGGAGAGCGGAAGAGGTCCATCCATTTGGATGGATTCCAACCCGAATGATGAAATTGGTTCCCTCTGCAGAACCCTCCCCCCTTGTAAAACTGACCGTAGAGAACAACTTCACCCTCCTCCTAATACAGCGTTCAGAGGACCCTTAAAATAGAGTAGATTAGAATAGAGTAACTTAATTTGGGGTGGGTTACTTACAGAAGAAGTGACCCGCCAGCACCTCATGCGCGTGACCTTGAAGCTCCCCTCCTTCATCTGTTCATTGGGCAGCTTGACCTGGAAGTTGAGCTCGTTGTTGCCCGCGGAGACGATCACGTGACAGCCCTTCTCCGGGAAGTCTGTCACGCACGGATCAAACTTGATGTAGCCGAAGTACTTCAGCGTCTGACCTAGCAAAATGAACTGGAGAAACAGGTAGAAAGACATGAACTAGCTGAATGAACTGGAGAAACAGGTAGAAAGACATGAACTAGCTGAATGAACTGGAGAAACAGGTAGAAAGACATGAACTAGCCGAATGAACTGGAGAAACAGGTAGAAAGACATTAACTAGCCAATCCGGTTTCCGAGCTGGTCACGGGTGCACTTCAGCCACGCTCAAGGTCCTAGACGATATTATAACCGCGATTGATAATAGACAGTACTGTGCAGCCGTCTTCATCGACCTGGCCAAGGCTTTCGACTCTGTCAACCACCGCATTCTTATTGGCAGACTAAATAGCCTTGGTTTCTCAAATGACTGCCTCGCCTGGTTCACCAACTACTTCTCAGATAGAGTTCAGTGTGTCAAATCGGAGGGCCTGTTGTCTGGACCTATGGCAGTCTCTATGGGGGTGCCACAGGGTTCAATTCTTGGGCCGACACTTTTCTCCGTGTATATCAATGATGTCGCTCTTGCTGCTGGTGACTCTCAGATCCACCTCTACGCAGACGACACCATTTTGTATACATCTGGCCCTTCATTGGACACTGTGTTAACAAACCTCCAAACGAGCTTCAATGCCATACAACAATCCTTCAGTAGCCTTCAACTGCTCTTAAACACTAGTAAAACTAAATGCATGCTTTTCAATCGAACGCTGCTAGCACCCGCCCACCCGACTAGAATCACCACTCTCGACGGGTCTGACCTAGAGTATGTGGACAACTACAAATATCTAGGTGTCTGGTTAGACTGTAAACTCAACTTCCAGACTCACATAAAGAATCTCCAATCCAAAGTTAAATCTAGAATCGGCTTCCTATTTCGCAACAAAGCCTCCTTCACTCATGCTGCCAAACATGCCCTCGTAAAACTGACTATCCTACCGATCCTTGACTTCGGCGATGTCATTTACAAAATAGCCTCCAACACTCTACTCAGCAAATTGGATGTAGTCTATCACAGTGCCATCCGTTTTGTCTCCAAAGCCCCATACACTACCCACCACTGTGACCTGTACGCTCTTGTTGGCTGGTCCTCACTACATGTTCGTCGTCAAACCCACTGGCTCCAGGCCATCTATAAATCACTGCTAGGCAAATCCCCGCCTTATCTTAGCTCATTGGTCACCATAGCAGCACCCACCCGCAGTCTGCGCTCCAGCAGGTATATCTCACTGGTCATTCCCAAAGCCAACACCTCCTTTGGCCGCCATTCCTTCCAGTTCTCTGCTGCCAATGACTGGAACGAATTGCAAAAATCTCTGAAGCTGGAGACTCTTATCTCCCCCAATAACTTTAAGCATCAGTTGTCAGAGCACCTTACTGATCACTGCACCTGTACACAGCCCATCTGAAATTAGCCCACCCAACTACCTCATCCCTATATTGTTATTTAATTTGCTCTTTTGCACCCCAGTATCTCTATTTGCACATAATCTCTTGCACATCTAGCATTCCAGTGTTAATACTATTGTAATTATTCTGCACTATAGCCTATTTATTGCCTTACCTCCATAACTTGCTACATTTGCACACACTGTATATATATTTTCTGTTGTATTTCTGACTTTATGTTTTTTTTACCCCATATGTAACTCTGTGTTGTTTTTATTGCACTACTTTGCTTTATCTTGGCCAGGTCGCAGTTGTAAATGAGAACCTGTTCTCAACTGGCTTACCTGGTTAAATAAAGGTGAAAAAAAAATAAAAAAATGAACTGGAGAAACAGGTAGAAAGACATGAACTAGCCGAATGAACTGGAGAAACAGGTAGAAAGACATGAACTAGCTGAATGAACTGGAGAAACAGGTAGAAAGACATGAACTAGCTGAATGAACTGGAGAAACAGGTAGAAAGACATGAACTAGCTGAATGAACTGGAGAAACGGGTAGAAAGACATGACCCACTAGAAAATCACAAAAAATATAAAAGTCTGACAACGGCTACACCATGACCTTTTACATTTACATTTTAGTCATTTAGCAGACGCTCTTATCCAGAGCGACTTACAGTTAGTGAGTGCATATATTATTTTATTTTTCATACTGGCCCCCAGTGGGAAGCGAACCCACAACCCTGGCGTTGCAAACGCCATGCTCTTCCAACTGAGCTACATCCCTGCCGCCCCCATGGGTCTCCCGGTCGCTGCCGGCTACGACAGAGCCTGTTTTCTATAATAGGTGCATTTTTTAAAAATCCAAAATATCTTTCTAAAGGGTGTCTGGAGATAAGTTGGTTAAATATTTATTGTGCATCTACCTACAAAGTTACTATGTAGTTGATTGGAAACCATCGCTCCACTTTTATAAAAACTATACAGGAGATTTAGACTCCAACCCATTCAACTCTTCTTCTACTATAATACTGTCACTCTCCACCAGCTTGGGTAGAAGAGGCCTCCAACCCATTCAACTCTTCTTCTACTATAATACTGTCACTCTCCACCAGCTTGGGTAGAAGAGGCCTCCAACCCATTCAACTCTTCTTCTACTATAATACTGTCACTCTCTAGTTCTAGGAGACAGTCTTACTTACTTCCTTCTTGGAGCCTTTCTCCTGCAGTGACTTAAGCTGTCTGTGCTGGTCCTTGTTAACGAGTATCCAGCCTCCATCTATGTCCGACACCGTCTTGGGAGAGAAGAGAGACAAGTTTCATCTTTCTGCTCCAAACCATCCTCGTTGAGGCTTACATAAAACTGTTCCTCAGTTTTAAGTCCAAAACGAACTATTCCACTGTTGTTTGTTCAAGTAGAATTGCATACACACACACACACACACACTCACACACTCACACACACAGTTGGCAGCTGCATACACACATATACAAGTCAATGGCACACACACGTCGCACACAATGGTAAACACACACACGCGCATGCAAACGCACGTTTGCCGATTCTCTCTTTCCGATAAAATATTGCATCCTTTGACGCATAACATTAGCTAGACCCCCACACCGAGCTGACACAGCAGCCAGATCAGATCAACCATCTCTGAAATGCTCAGGAAAACACCATCATGTTGCTGCTGTATCTGGGTGATGGGGTGTTGCTATAAAAAGACATGGGATGTGTTCCAAATGGCACCCTATTCCCTATATAGTCCACTGCTTTCGACAAGAGGCCTATGGTCCCTATATAGGGAGTAGGGTGTCATTTGGGACATACCAGTAAGGAAGGAGGGCCGGGACCATACCAGTAAGGAAGTAGGGCCGGGACCATACCAGTAAGGAAGTAGGGCCGGGACCATACCAGGAAGGAAGGAAGGAGGGCCGGGACCATACCAGGAAGGAAGGAGGGCCGGGACCATACCAGGAAGGAAGGAAGGAGGGCCGGGACCATACCAGGAAGGAAGGAAGGAGGGCCGGGACCATACCAGGAAGGAAGGAGGGCCGGGACCATACCAGGAAGGAAGGAAGGAGGGCCGGGACCATATCAGGAAGGAAGGAAGGAGGGCCGGGACCATACCAGGAAGGAAGGAAGGAGGGCCGGGACCATACCAGGAAGGAAGGAAGGAGGGCCGGGACCATACCAGGAAGGAAGGAAGTAGGGCCGGGACCATACCAGTAAGGAAAGAAGTAGGGCCGGGACCATACTAGTAAGGAAGTAGGGCCGGGACCATACCAGGAAGGAAGTAGGGCCGGGACCATACCAGTAAGGAAGTAGGGCCGGGACCATACCAGGAAGGAAGTAGGGCCGGGACCATACCAGTAAGGAAGGAAGTAGGGCCGGGAGGGACCATACCAGTAAGGAAGGAAGTAGGGCCGGGAGGGACCATACCAGTAAGGAAGGAAGTAGGGCCGGGAGGGACCATACCAGTAAGGAAGGAAGTAGGGCCGGGAGGGACCATACCAGTAAGGAAGGAAGTAGGGCCGGGAGGGACCATACCAGTAAGGAAGGAAGTAGGGCCGGGAGGGACTATACCAGTAAGGAAGTAGGGCCGGGACCATACCAGGAAGGAAGTAGGGCCGGGACCATACCAGGAAGGAAGGAGGGCCGGGACCATACCAGGAAGGAAGGAGGGCCGGGACCATACCAGGAAGGAAGGAGGGCCGGGACCATACCAGGAAGGAAGTAGGGCCGGGACCATACCAGGAAGGAAGGAGGGCCGGGACCATACCAGGAAGGAAGGAAGTAGGGCCGGGACCATACTAGTAAGGAAGGAAGGAGGGCCGGGACCATACCAGGAAGGAAGGAGGGCCGGGACCATACCAGGAAGGAAGGAGGGCCGGAACCATACCAGTAAGGAAGGAAGTAGGGCCGGAACCATACCAGTAAGGAAGGAAGTAGGGCCGGGACCATACCAGTAAGGAAGGAAGTAGGGCCGGGACCATACCAGGAAGGAAGTAGGGCCGGGACCATACCAGGAAGGAAGTAGGGCCGGGACCATACCAGGAAGGAAGTAGGGCCGGGACCATACCAGTAAGGAAGTAGGGCCGGGACCATACCAGGAAGGAAGTAGGGCCGGGACCATTCCAGGAAGGAAGGAGGGCCGGGACCATTCCAGGAAGGAAGGAGGGTCGGGACCATACCAGGAAGGAAGGAGGGCCGGGACCATACCAGGAAGGAAGGAGGGCCGGGACCATACCAGGAAGGAAGGAGGGCCGGGACCATACCAGGAAGGAAGGAGGGCCGGGACCATACCAGGAAGGAAGTAGGGCCGGGACCATACCAGGAAGGAAGGAGGGCCGGGACCATACCAGGAAGGAAGTAGGCCCGGGACCATACCAGTAAGGAAGTAGGGCCGGGACCATACCAGTAAGGAAGTAGGGCCGGGACCATACCAGGAAGGATGTAGGGCCGGGACCATACCAGGAAGGAAGGAGGGCCGGGACCATACCAGGAAGGAAGGATGGCCGGGACCATTCCAGGAAGGAAGGAGGGCCGGGACCATACCAGGAAGGAAGGAGGGCCGGGACCATACCAGGAAGGAAGGAGGGCCGGGACCATACCAGGAAGGAAGTAGGGCCGGGACCATACCAGGAAGGAAGGAGGGCCGGGACCATACCAGGAAGGAAGTAGGCCCGGGACCATACCAGTAAGGAAGTAGGGCCGGGACCATACCAGTAAGGAAGTAGGGCCGGGACCATACCAGGAAGGAAGTAGGGCCGGGACCATACCAGGAAGGAAGGAGGGCCGGGACCATACCAGGAAGGAAGGAGGGCCGGGACCATACCAGGAAGGAAGGAGGGCCGGGACCATACCAGGAAGGAAGGAGGGCCGGGACCATACCAGGAAGGAAGGAGGGCCGGGACCATACCAGGAAGGAAGTAGGGCCGGGACCATACCAGGAAGGAAGGAGGGCCGGGACCATACCAGGAAGGAAGGAGGGCCGGGACCATACCAGGAAGGAAGGAGGGCCGGGACCATACCAGGAAGGAAGGAGGGCCGGGACCATACCAGTATCATGATACTCGTTAGTATCGTGGCAAGGAAACAAAACACAAAGCAGATTCAGCTACTTTAGAAAAACAGCCCTAATGTTGGAAACAAACATCATTGTCATCCAGAGTCACATTTATAGTTTCCCAGCAGGTTTTTAAAGGACCAAAATGCTCTGTGGTTTCATTTTTTTGCCCTAAGAGGAAGCAGTTTCAGGTATACAGGAGATTTAATCAGAAATCCTAAACACAAACCTAAGCTTCAGACCTGCTTGATCATTCAAAATACCCATCTACCCCAAATTAAGAAAAAAAAAGCCAACAGACAACCAGTATGACCTCTGTGTGACCTATGATCCCTCACCTGAGCGTATAATAGGTTCAGTCCCACTCGGTTGTCCATTACATCACTGTCATACGCCGTGTCCCAGTAACTACAAACACAACGAGGGAGAAAGAGAGAACACTTGAATACCAAATGAACAACAAACAATTTGGATAGCAGCCAAGAACTTGAAACCTGAAATTCAATAAAAACACAATTTGCGATAGAAGTTACATTTTAAAAAAGCAATCATACTTGGGCTGTTAATCAAATGTTAATGTCTTGGATGAGGGGCTGTTGTATCTTTGTTGGGTATGAAATGTAATTAAGTGTGATCATTGATACCTGCAGGCTTAGTGCCTGGAATGTGGCACGGTGAGGTGGAACGGGGCGGATGTGTGTGTGCGTCTCTCTCGGTGTGTGTCTGCTCTGAGTCGGAGCCTGCAACCACAACATTATATGGGACGTGCTCCCCTGAATGTTTTTGAAACCTGATAGTTCTGGGGGTTTTAATTTCACATGTAATACATGTGCGGTGGATGGCCTTGTTCAGATTCATAGACGCATTGTGGAATGTTTTGCATTAGACTTTGGGATATTCAATAACAATGTCGTTGGACATGTTCTTCTGGCAGTTTATGGGAAGGATTCTGACTGAGTGTCCATTAAAGAGCATCTTAGAGAAGGTGTCCATTAAAGAGCATCTTAGAGAAGGTGTCCATTAAAGAGCATCTTAGAGAAGGTGTCCATTAAAGAGCATCTTAGAGAAGGCATCATGATATTCTCATGTTAGTCTTATTATCATAGGCTTTTAGGTCCATAAACTGGAGAGTTACTATTGCTAACTTTTGATTGGATGCAGACAGTAGGCTACGTTCTGTCACTGATCCAAAGAAACCTTAGAATGGTTTGTGATGGCATGCCTCATTATGACATCATAGAATGCGACAAGGTTAAATACTTTCATTAACTCTAGCTTGTCATTATTGACTGGCTAAGCAATCTAGCATTTAGGTTTTTTATAATTTAATAAGAAATAAGTAGCAGGAGCGCTTCAGGTACTCCAAAACAACCACAGGTGCTCTTGAAGGGGAGGTGCTAAGGGGCATAAAAAGGTATTTGTGGTTATATCATTTCCTTTTGCTTTTCAATAGGTTTTATAGTGTTGTCCATCAAGACTCATTCTACATCGATAGGTTTTATAGTGTTGTCCATCAAGACTCATTCTACATCGATAGGTTTTATAGTGTTGTCCATCAAGACTCATTCTACATCAGTCCATCAGACTAATCTTTGTTGACGTTTAAAAATAGTGGTTCTGATGAACACCCGTGATTGGATGGCTGTCCTCCTGATCTTCCTTCTGATTGGTGGAGGTCTGGCAGCACCCCTAAGGAACAGAGGTAGGGGGGAGGAGACTGCTAACCTGGAGCTGATTTCTGACCCTCATCTTATCAAGGACCACATCAGCCTTTTTGATGATTATGGTTTGAGGCCTATGCCCCCTCATCTGCCACCCTACCTCCGAAGCCCTTACCAACCTGACCTGGAGGATGAATACTACTAGAACCACACCGAAGATACTATCCAGACCGTCTCTGTAGGACATAAGTCCACTGTATTTGAACTGGTATGCCTTAAAAACAGCACTGGGGAGTAAAGGTGTAGAAAGCTAGTTCATGTAACTGTGTTATTACCTTTGCTGTATAAAATAAAGAAAAAACACATGTAGTGTACTGTATATACATACTTACTTACTTACTTACAATACATGACCAAAAGTAAGTAAGTATATATACAGTACCAGTCAAAAGTTTGGACACACCTACTCATTCAAAGTTTTTTTTTTTTTTTTTTTTTTTACATTGTAGAATAATAGTGAAGACATCAAAACTATGAAATAACACATATGGAATCATGTAGTAACCAAAAAAAGTGTTAAACAAATTCTTCAAATAGCCACACTTTGCCTTGATGACAGCTTTGCACACTCTTGGCATTCTCTCACCCAGCTTCATGAGGTAGTCACCTGGAATGCATTTCAATTAACAGGTGTGCCTTGTTAAAAGTTAATTTGTGGAATTTCTTTCCTTCTTAATGCGTTTGAGCCAATCAGTTGTGTTGTGACAAGGTAGGGTTGGTATACAGAAGATAGCCCTATTTGGTAAAAGACCAAGTCCATATTATGACAAGAACAGCCCAAATAAGCAAAGAGAAACGACAGTCCATCATTACTTTAAGACATGAAGGTCAGTCAATCCGGAAAATTTAAAGAAGTTTCTTCAAGTTCAGTCGCAAAAACCATCAAGCGCTATGATGAAACTGGCTCTCATGAGGACCACCACAGGAATGGAAGACCCAGAGTTACCTCTACTGCAGAGGTAGCTTAGTGGTTAAGAGCGTTGTGCCAGTAACCGAAAGGTCGCTGGTTCTAATCCCCGAGCTGACTAGGTGAAAAATCTGTCGATGTGCCCTTGAGCAAGGCACTTAACCCTAATTGCTCCTGTAAGTCGCTCTGGATAAGAGCGTCTGCTAAATGACCAATTATTATTATTATTATTATATAAGTTCATTAGAGTTACCAGCCTCAGAAATTGCAGCCCAAATAAATGCTTCACAGAGTTCAAGTAACAGACACATCTCAACATCAACTGTTCAGAGGAGACTGTGTGAATCAGGCCTTCATGGTCGAATTGCTGCAAAGAAACCACTACTAAAGGACACCAATAAGAAGAGACTTGCTTGGGCCAAGAAACACGAGCAATGGACATTAGACCAGTGGAAATCTGTCCTTTAGTCTGGAGTCCAAATTGGAGATTTTTGGTTCCAACCGCCGTGTCTTTGTGAGACACGGTGTGGGTGAACGGATGATCTCTGCATGTGTATTTCCCACCGTAAAGCATGGAGGAGGAGGTGTTATGGTGTGGGTGTGTTTTGCTGGTGACACTGATTTATTTAGAATTCAAGGCACACTTAACCAGCATGGCTACCACAGCATTCTGCAGCGATACGCCATCCCATCTGGTTTGGGCTTAGTGGGACTATCATTTGTTTTTCAACAGGACAATGACCCAACACACCTCCAGGCTGTGTAATGGCTATTTTAACAAGAAGGAGAGTGATGGAGTGCTGCATCAGATGACCTGGCCTCCACAATCACCTGACCTCAACCCAATTGAGATGGTTTGGGATGAATCAGACGGCAGAGTGAAGGAAAAGCAGCCAACAAGTGCTCAGCATATGTGGTAACTCCTTCAAGACTGTTGGAAAAGCATTCCAGGTGAAGCTGGTTGAGAGAATGCCAAGAGTGTGCAAAGCTGTCATCAAGGTAAAGCGTGGCTATTTGAAGAATCTCAAATATATTTTGATTCGTTTAACACTTTTTTGGTTACTACATGATTCCATATGTTTTATTTCATAGTTTTGATGTCTTCACTATTATTCTACAATGTAAAAAATAGTAAAAAATAAAGAAAAACCCTTGAGTGAGTAGGTGTGTCCAAACTTTTGACTGGTTGTGTATACACACTGAGTCTTTCCATGACAGACTGACCAGGTGAATCCAGGTGAAAGCTATGATCCCTTATTGATGTCACTTGTTAAATCCACTTCAATCAGTGTAGATGAAGGGGAGGAAGACTATGTAATTAAATAATCAATTTATGTTATTGATTGCTGCATTGTTGGATTTGGAGCTGGTAAGGTATTTGTGCGCGTGACATTAAAACTTGAAATTTAATCCACCTGTGATTCAACTGTAATCCAACCAGTTTAACACCCCATCATTTATAATCCAACCAGTTTAACACCCCATAATGTATCATCCAACCAGTTTAACACCCCATAATTTATCATCCAACCAGTTTAAAACACCCCATAATCTATAATCCATCCAGTTGAACACCCCATAATCTATAATCCAACCAGTTTAACAACCTATAATCTACCTGGAACCTAACTAGTGAATGAGGATGAAGTACCAGATCAATGTGGAGCTATATACAGGGAGTACTAGTACCAGATCAATGTGGAGCTATATACAGGAAGTACCAGTACCAGATCAATGTGGAGCTATATACAGGAAGTACCAGTACCAGATCAATGTGGAGCTATATACAGGAAGTACCAGTACCAGATCAATGTGGAGCTATATACAGGAAGTACCAGTACCAGATCAATGTGGAGAGGTATGAGATATTTGAGGTAGATATGTACATGAAAGCGGGGTAAAGTGACTAGGCATCAGGATTGATTATAATAAGGTATTTGAGGTACAGTGCTATGAAAAAGTATTTGCCCCCTTTCTAATTTTCTCTACTTTTGCATATTTGTGATACTGAATGTTATCAGATCTTCAACCAAAACCTAATATTAGATACAGGGAACATAAGTGAACAAATAACACAACAATTATATATTTATTTCATAGACAAAGTTATGCAACACCCAATTCCCCTGTGTGAAAAAGTAATTTCTCCCTTACACTCAATAACTGGTTGTGCCACCTTTAGCTGCAATGTCTCCAACCAAATGCTTCCTGTAGTTGTTGATCAGTCTCTCACGTCGCTGTGGAGGAATTTTGGTCCATGCAGAACTGCTTTAACTCAGTGACGTGTGGGTTTTCAAGCATGAACTGCTCGTTTCAAGTCCTGCCACAACATCTGAATTGGGATTAGGTCTGGACTTTGACTAGGCCATTCCAAAACTTCAAATGTGTTGCTTTTTTTAGCAATTTTCATGTAGACTTGATTGTGTGTTTTGGATCATTGTCTTGCTGCATGACCCAGCTGCGCTTCAGCTTCAGCTCACAGACGGATGGTCTGACTTTCTCCTGTAGAAGTCTCTGATACAGAGCAGAATTCATGGTTCCTTCTATTAAGGCAAGTCGTCCAGGTCCTGAGGCAGCAAAGCATCCCCAAACCATCACACCACCACCACCATGCTTGACCTTTGGTATGATGTTCTTACTGTGAAATGCAGAGTTTGTTTTTCACCAGGCATTACTGGAACCATGTCGTCCAAAAAGTTATACTTTTGAATGATCTGTCCACAGAACGTTTTTCCAAGATTCTTGATGATCATCTAGGTGCTTTTTGGCAAACTTGAGTCAACATTTTGGACGAGATGGGTCCCATTATGCCTGGCGAAAACCAAACGCTGCATTTCACAGTAAGAACATCATACCAAAGGTCAAGCATGGTGGTGGTGGGGTGATGGTTTGGGGATGCTTTGCTGCCTCAGGACCTGGACGACTTGCCTTAATAGAAGGAACCATGAATTCTGCTCTGCATGGAAGAGTGGGCCAAAATTCCTCCACAGCGACGTGAGAGACAGATCAAAAACTACAGGAAGCATTTGGTTGGAGTCATTGCAGCTAAAGGTGGAACAACCAGTTATTGAGTGTAAGGGGGTGATTACTTTTTCACACAGGGGAATTGGGTTTTGCATAACTTTGTTTATGAAATAAAAGATATAAATATGTAATTGTTGTGTTATTTGTTCACTTATGTTCCCTTTATCTAATATTAGGTTTTGGTTGAAGATCTGATAACATTCAGTATCACAAAAATGCAAAAGTAGAGAAAATTAGAAAGGGGGCAAATACCTTTTCATAGCACTGTAGATATGTACATGATGGCAGGGTAAAGTGACTAGGCATCAGGATAGATAATAATAAGGTATTTGAGGTAGATATGTACATGAAGGCAGGGTAAAGTGACTAGGCATCAGAATAGTATTCAGAAGGCATCAGAAGTTATTTGAGGTAGATACAGTGGGGAGAACAAGTATTTGATACACTGCCGATTTTGCAGCTTTTCCTACTTACAAAGCATGTAGAGGTCTGTAATTTTTATCATAGGTACACTTCAACTGTGAGAGACGGAATCTAAAACAAAAATCCAGAAAATCATATTGTATGATTTTTAAGTAATTAATTTGCATTTTATTGCATGACATTAGTATTTGATCACCTACCAACCAGTAAGAATTCCGGCTCTCACAGACCTGTTAGTTTTTCTTTAAGAAGCCCTCCTGTTCTCCACTCATTACCTGTATTAACTGCACCTGTTTGAACTCGTTACCTGTATAAAAAGACACCTGTCCACACACTCAATCAAAACAGACTCCAACCTCTCCACAATGGCCAAGACCAGAGAGCTGTGTAAGGACATCAGGGATAAAATGGTAGACCTGCACAAGGCTGGGATGGGCTACAGGACAATAGGCAAGCAGCTTGGTGAGAAGGCAACAACTGTTGTCGCAATTATTAGAAAATGGAAGAAGTTCAAGATGACGGTCAATCACCCTCGGTCTGGGGCTCCATGCAAGATCTCACCTCGTGGGGCATCAATGATCATGAGGAAGGTGAGGGATCAGCCCAGAACTACACGGCAGGACCTGGTCAATGACCTGAAGAGAGCTGGGACCCCAGTCTCAAAGAAAACCATTAGTAACACACTACGCCGTCATGGATTAAAATCCTGCAGCGCACGCAAGGTCCCCCTGCTCAAGCCAGCGCATGTCCAGGCCCGTCTGAAGTTTGCCAATGACCATCTGGATGATCCAGAGGAGGAATGGGAGAAGGTCATGTGGTCTGATGAGACAAAAATAGAGCTTTTTGGTCTAAACTCCACTCGCCGTGTTTGGAGGAAGAAGAAGGATGAGTACAACCCCAAGAACACCATCCCAACCGTGAAGCATGGAGGTGGAAACATCATTCTTTGGGGATGCTTTTCTGCAATGGGGACAGGACGACTGCACCGTATTGAGGGGAGGATGGATGGGGCCATGTATCACGAGATCTTGGCCAACAACCTCCTTCCCTCAGTAAGAGCATTGAAGATGGGTCGTGGCTGGGTCTTCCAGCATGACAACGACCCGAAACACACAGCCAGGGCAACTAAGGAGTGGCTCCGTAAGAAGCATCTCAAGGTCCTGGAGTGGCCTAGCCAGTCTCCAGACCTGAACCCAATAGAAAATCTTTGGAGGGAGCTGAAAGTCCGTATTGCCCAGCGACAGCCCCGAAACCTGAAGGATCTGGAGAAGGTCTGTATGGAGGAGTGGGCCAAAATCCCTGCTGCAGTGTGTGCAAACCTGGTCAAGACCTACAGGAAACGTATGATCACTGTAATTGCAAACAAAGGTTTCTGTACCAAATATTAAGTTCTTCTTTTCTGATGTATCAAATACTTATGTCATGCAATAAAATGCAAATTAATTACTTAAAAATCATTCAATGTGATTTTCTAGATTTTTGTTTTAGATTCCGTCTCTCACAGTTGAAGTGTACCTATGATAAAAATTACAGACCTCTACATGCTTTGTAAGTAGGAAAAGCTGCAAAATCGGCAGTGTATCAAATACTTGTTCTCCCCACTGTATGTACACGAAGGCAGGGTAAAGTGACTAGGCATCAGGATAGATAATAATAAGGTATTTGAGGTAGATAGAGCGAGAGAGCGAGAACGAGAGCGAGAGCGCGAGAACGAGAGCGAGAGCGCGAGAGAGCGAGGGGGGGACAGGGAGAGAGAGAGAGGAGGGCAGGGAGAGAGAGAGCGAGGGGGGGACAGGGAGAGAGAGAGAGAGGGGGGGGGGGCAGGGAGAGAGAGCGAGAGGGAGCGAGGGGGGGCCAGGGAGAGAGAGAGCGAGAGAGCGAGAGGGGGACAGGGAGAGAGAGAGAGAGAGGGGGGGGGCAGGGAGAGAGAGAGAGAGGGGGGGGCAGGGAGAGAGAGAGCGAGAGGGGGACAGGGAGAGAGAGAGGGGGGGGCAGGGAGAGAGGGGGCAGGGAGAGAGGTGGCAGGGAGAGAGAGAGAGAGAGAGAGAGAGAGAGAGAGAGAGAGAGAGAGAGAGAGAGAGAGAGAGCGAGACAGGGAAAGAGAGAGAGAGAGACAAGGACAGAGGAAGGTGAAGACAGAGGAAGGTGAAGACAGGTGAAATACGACAGTGTTAAAAGTCGAGGAGGGAGAGAAGTTATCAGTCCTCAGACTGCAGACAGAGAAGCCTCTCGTCCCTAACACACACACGGTGTCCAGAGGACCAGAGACAGACGTCCTTCAAGGCTTTCTGCTCTTTGATAAACTCTTTGATCTTCAGTCAATATGTTGTACCTGTATCTCTGTACCATCTATTATACTATACTATCTCTGGCTTCACTTCTATAAACCAACTGGACACATACTGGAACAACTCAGGCGATGAGTGTCCGGTGATGTCACAAGTACAGTACTGGTGACATCACTCAGTAAGGTTTGTGGTGTAGTCTTAATGGTTTCACCGAGATCATCTATAGAAGAGATTAGAGAATCCAGACAGGTCCTCACTTGTCGGTACTTGGAAGGAGAGAAACCTTGTAACAGTTGCTGCTTGCTAAAGTGCCAAGTGGTTGACATTTGTTCAGTGTTTTCGCTGTATTTAAACGCCGTAGAGAGGTAGAGGAGTAGAGAGGTAGAGGGGTAGAGGAATCATACCTTTTTCGCAGCATGATGTGGAACTCTGAGCTCCGTAAGCTGGTGACCGATACATATGGTAGCTCAAACTCCTGTAGCTTCCTCACAACTAAAGAGAGAGAGAGAGAGAAAGAGAGGGGTAGGTAGAGAGAGAGAGAGAGAGAGGGAGGATAGAGGGAGAGAGAGAGAGAGAGAGAGGGGTAGGTAGAGAGAGAGAGAGAGAGAGAGAGAGAGAGAGAGAGAGAGAGAGAGAGAGAGAGAGAGAGAGAGAGAGAGAGAGAGAGAGAAGAGAAAGAGAGGGGTAGGTAGAGAGAGAGAGAGGGGTAGGTAGAGAGAGAGAGAGAGAGAGAGAGAGAGAGAGAGAGAGAGAGAGAGAGAGAGAGAGAGAGAGAGAGAGAGAGAGAGAGAGAGGGAGAGAGAGGGAGAGAGAGAGAGAGAGAGAGAGAGAGAGAGAGAGAGAGAGAGAGAGAGAGAGAGAGAGAGAGAGAGAGAGAGAGAGAGAGAGAGAGAGAGAGAGAGAGAGAGAGAGAGAGAGAGAGAGAGGGGTAGGTAGAGAGAGGAGGTGTGGAGGTAGAGGGACAGAGGGAGGGTGGGGCAGAGAGATTTGGAGAGAGAGAAAAACATACGACATTATAAAATTATAAAATCCATGTACACAAACAACAAGTGTGCGGTTAAAATTGGCAAAAAAAAGACTTACATTTCTTTCCACAGGGCCGTGGGGTGAGACAGGGATGCAGTTTAAGCCCCACCCTCTTCAATATATATATCAACGAATTGGCGAGGGCACTAGAATAGTCTGCAGCATCCGGCCTCACCCTACTAGAATCTGAAGTCAAATGTCTACTGTTTGCTGATGATCTGGTGCTTCTGTCACCAACCAAGGAGGGCCTACAGCAGCACCTATATATTCTGCACAGATTCTGTCAGACCTGGGCCCTGACAGTAAATCTCAGTAATACAAAAATAATGGTGTTCCAAAAAAGGTCCAGTTGCCAGGACCACAAATACAAATTCCATCTAGACATCGTTGCCCTAGAGCACACAAAAAACTATACATACCTCGGCCTAAACATCAGCGCCACAGGTAATTTCCACAAAGCTGTGAACGATCTGAGAGACAAGGCAAGAAGGGCCTTCTATGCCATCAAAAGGAACATAAAATTTGACATACCAATTAGGATCTGGCTAAAAATACTTGAATCAGTTATAGAACCCATTGCCCTTTATGGTTGTGAGGTCTGGGGTCCGCTCACCAACCAAGAATTCACAAAATGGGACAAACACCAAATTGAGACTCTGCATGCAGAATTCTGCAAAAACATCCTCCGTGTACAACGTAAAACACCAAATAATGCATGCAGAGCAGAATTAGGCCAATACCCGCTAATTATCAAAATCCAGAAAAGAGCCGTTAAATTCTATAACCACTTAAAAGGAAGCGATTCCCAAACCTTCCATAACAAAGCCATCACCTACAGAGAGATGAACTTGGAGAAGAGTCCCCTAAGTAAGCTTGTCCTGGGCCTCTGTTCACAAACACAAACAGACCCCACACAGCCCCAGGACAACAACAACAACAACACAATTAGACCCAACCAAATCATGAGAAAACAAAAAGATAATTACTTGACACATTGGAAAGAACAAACAAAAAAACAGAGCAAACTAGAATGCTATTTGGCCCTAAACAGAGAGTACACAGTGGCAGAATACCTGACCACTGTGACTGACCCAAACTTAAGGAAAGCTTTGACCATGTACAGACTCAGTGAGCATAGCCTTGCTATTGAGAAAGGCCGCCGTAGGCAGACCTGGCTCTCAAGAGAAGACAGGCTATGTGCACACTGCCCACAAAATGAGGTGGAAACTGAGCTGCACTTCCTAACCTCCTGCCAAATGTATGACCATATTAGAGACACATATTTCCCTCAGATTACAGCGATCCACAAAGAATTCGAAAACAAACCCAAATTTGATAAACTCCCTTATCTACTAGGTGAAAAACCACAGTGTGCCATCACAGCTGCAAGATTTGTGACCTGTTGCCACAAGAAAAGGGCAACCAGTGAAGAACAAACACCATTGTAAATACAACACATATTTATGTTTATTTATTTTCCCATTTGTACTTTAACTATTTGCACATTGTTACAACACTGTATATATACATAATATGACATTTGAAATGTCTTTATTCTTTTGAAACTTCTGAGTGTAATGTTTACTGTTAATATTTATTGTTTATTTCACTTTTGTTTACTATCTACTTCACTTGCTTTGGCAATGTTAACACACGTTTCCCATGCCAATAAAGCCCTTAAATTGAATTGAGAGAGGCAGAGAGAGAGAAAGGCAGAGAGAGAGAGAGAGAGAGAGAGAGAGCGAGAGGGAGAGCGAGAGGGAGATGGAGATGGAGAGAGAGAGAGGCAGAAGGGAGGTAGATGGGGAGAGAGAGAGAGAGAGAGAGAGAGAGAGAGAGAGAGAGAGAGAGAGAGAGAGAGAGAGAGAGAGAGAGAGAGAGAGAGAGAGAGAGAGAGAGAGAGAGAGAGAGAGAGGCACGTGTCTGTGAACATGCAGTTAGATATCATTACTCTGCTCCAGCAGCATCCCCTGAGGGCACTGCCTCTATCCCTCTGATGCTCAATGTGCTCTCAACCGCATCTGACAAATTTGCTTATTTGTGTGTGTGTGTGTATTTATATATTTTTGTGTGTGTGTGCACACGCGTCCGTCTGTCCCTCATTGTGTGTCTGTCTATGTGTACTGGAGTCTGACTGTGTAGTAAGGCTTTTGTCCATGGAGCCCTAAATTATTCATAGATATAAGAGTTTTGATACAGTGGATGCATGCGTTTGTCTTTGTTTGG